>NW_028277097.1:14000000-14300000 GCF_059951505.1 Python bivittatus
ATAAATATTATACTTAACTAAATAATCTATGGTTTATAACAAAGAAGGTCACACAATGGAAGACTTTAATTTGAATCTAACTTTAACTGATGTGAAAGACTAGCCACTTGACTAGCAAATGAGGACAGGCTGCTCTTGTGGCATCAACAATCTTCAGAAATTAACAGAATGAATCCTGGTCCAGCCTGGAGATAAAACAAATGAACAAACCATCATTTGCAGCAATGCATATTAATCTGCTGCAAAAGCATGGTTACAGTGACTGACTGAAAACTTAGCAAGCCTGCACATAACTTCCTTCTCTGTCCTTCTTTACATGAGAGATTGTGCAATACAAATTTCCAGTAGTCTCAATATGTTGGTGTGTTATAAAGAGAGATAAGAAAACAGTCTCCTGCTAGAGAAAGTAGTCCACTTTCTCTGAATCACTTAGCTGCTTCCATATTCTTGACCAAGATAGTGCTTTTCTCTTCCTCTTTCTTTTTTTTTAAACAAAATATTAGTCCCCGTGGCCAGGATCAGGTTTGGTAGACTTGTAGTACAACTTCAAAGCACAGCACCATCTCTCTCCTAGATGTCATCTTGTGGGTGGATTTTGGATTCAGAACCAGCAGCAATGCAAAACAAGAATCTACTTTACCAGCAATGATTGTTGCTGATGCCTTCACTCAAGGTCTTGCACTAACTGCAATGGCAGACTAGGTCATGAGCCCTCCAGCTAAGGGCTTCAGGAACATCTCAAGATTGCCAGTGCCTCTTGCTAGTTGAAGTCATTTGTTCATCCCACCCTTTTATGCCCTTTTGCATAGTATCCTTATGATCACTTGAGGCAACAAAGCTTCATTCCAAAGAGTATATGTTTTAGGAAGAGAGGAGACACTAAGCGTATATTTGAGGCGGGAAGATGGGGAGACCCATGAGGATAAATGAAACAGTAAGACAGACATCTGTGAATGAAACTGTTTTAAGAACATAGTGGAGAAGCATGGGAAGGAAAGTAAGGGTCATCGAAGATGGAGATGCCCTGGATCACCTGCTGATACTATGGAATTCTGTATACAACAGCAAACTCATCTTTAGCATTTTAATCCAGTTACATGACATCTGATCTCAGTAATCTAACCACAGTTCAGAAGGACCATAAAGGCATCATTTCTAATGATCATCTTTTCACAAGTCTTTCTGCACTCACCACAATGCAAATATTCGCTATCTGTTGCACTGCTCAGTAACTTTTTTTTTTTTTTTTTGGAAGAAACCACATCCCCAAAATTTCATTCTGGGAACTGATGGCCTTGCTCCCCTCCCATCAAAGTAACTCTAACAAATCTGGGGAAAGCATCAAGACACGAGCATCTGTAGGGGAAGAGAGGGAGTCAACAGTGTGAAAATGGTTGTTACAAACAGGTGTTTGAAGCCTCACCCCCCCCCCCCTTTTTTAAATGTGTGTTCTACCCATGGAAGGGATGGACCATCATTTTTTGCAGGTTTTTGTTTTTAGACATGGTAACAGGACTGGTGAGGTTTTATTAGAGGAGGATCTTGAGACGTTGATTGAGGATGTTGCAGAGATTGTGTGGAGGTTTAGAAAGTTGGAGGGTTTTTAGAAAGGAGTTTAGGAGTGGGCTTGCCAACCTCCCTTTGTCAACCAGAGTTGCCGAAGCCTCTGTCTTGACAGCCCCCAATTTGCAAAGAGGAAACTATGTTGGGATTATGAGTAGACTTCCTGGCTGAATAGCACAGCTAGGAATGCTTTTGGAGCTGGTATCAAAGATCAGAGCACCTGGGAGAAGCAGTGATGGTGGTGGCCAGGATGCTGGCAGCAGAAGAGACAAAGCAGCACCGTGGCTGCAACTGCTGATCAGCGACTTTGCAGAATGCCTGTTAGGGCATCTCCTTCAAAGATGTTTCTCTTGGGAAGGCCAGCTAGGACTGTCATTGGAACCAGTGCTGGAGGCTGGAGTGGTACAGAGAGGTAGTGACCGCGGCAGCACTGAAGTCAGCAGAGATAGTGGAGCAGCACTGAGGTTGGAATTGATGATCAGCTGTTGGCAACTGCTGCCGCCCAGTTGCTTTGAGGTATGCCTGCTATGGTGGCATTAGAGAAGTAGATGCATGGATACTCAGCTTGACGTGATCTGCTCCCATGATACCTAGTGGGTGAGCTGGATGGACTGCTTTGCTGCTGTCAATCTTGGTTGCTTCAGTGGGTTGACATTGGAGAGTTATAGGTATGGCAAGAGTGGGAGCTGGCTGGTGATCTTGCAAGAAAACCAGCCAGCTCCCTGTGGCCATGTCAGGATGCCTAAAGGCCAGTAGTCATCTTGTCTTGTCAGTGCCTCAATGCCCAGAAGGGGGAAGCACCATACCATCTGCCCCAATTCACATAGGGAGCTGAGTAGGTTTGAACAACCAAAGTGGACATGGGCTTTGATACTGCAGGCACTTGTTGAGGCTGTGATATTATGTCTCTTAGAGTGTCAGAAGATGATTTTTGAAGGAAATATCTGGACTGTAAAGTTTTTACACTTCCACGTATGTTCTCATGTTGGGGCAGAGGGGAAAGAAGTGAGAAGGGGCTGATGATGATATCAGGAAGAAAGCTGTTATTGGACTTTTAAAGAGATGAAGTTTGGCAAACTAAGTTATATTTAGGCAGCTTTGGCTGCTGAAGAATCTTTTGTTCTAGATTGGATTGAAGACCACCAAAAATTCTAAGATGATGAGTAGATCACCAAAGTTGGGGAAGAACTGTGCTCTAAGGGATCATCTCCACTTGATTAAAAAAGGACAAGGGTATATGAAGAAGACTCTCAAAAAAGACCAGCACTTTACTAGTCACAAGAAACTGCCAGCTAAGCATTATTAATATTCTTGATTAAGAGGTGGGATTTAACCATAACAACATGTTAGAATGGGTACCCTAACACAAAAGGTGGGGTGTTACTTTTGCAAGCAAGGAACTAGTTCATCACTGACTGGTAGGAACAATTCACATCATAAAGTAATTTATTGCTTTTTACTAGATGCCAAGCCCAACTTTAAGTCAAACACAGGCAGGAGTGGGAAGATCTGTGAAAATTCCATTTACATGATTAGCCTTGCATGCCTGAAAGAGGAACCAGTGCTTTCAATCTTGCGATATTATGAATAAAAGAAAGAAAAGTAGATAAGAAATGAGGTTTGTCTGGCTGGATTCTGAGACACACATATCCCCAACACAAACACACAAGGTGTGACAAATACCACTGTTCGGCAGTGTTGAGCTTCAGGGTTTAGCAACTGTGGTCTAGACAGCCAATTTCCTGACATTTCGCCAGCAACTGTGGTTGGCATCTTCAGAGCCAACCACAGTTGCTGGCGAAATGTCAGGAAATAATAATAAAGCCTGACTCTCAATGACTCTGGGCAAAATCGACTGTGTAGACCACGGTCACTAAACCCTGAAGCTCAACACTGCCTAACAGATACCAGCCTTGAAAGCCTACACAAGTATAAACACCACCGACTTTCTTTCCTGACATTGAATTACATGACGCCATACGCTACTTCAAATTTTAATCTGGTAAGAGGGCACCTTTGAATTTTGAGCGCTCATGGTCAGTGCTCTTCCAAAATGACTGCTTAGGGGGCTTGCCCATCTATCAATTACTTAGGAAGGACCAATGTTCCAGAACAGTACCTGACAATCTCTTCCTGCTACTCTTCCTGCTACCAGATGGACATGCTTAGAATCACATCTTGGGTTATGCTCTTAGGGCTCAGAGGCTCTCTGTGGAATAAAGGAGGTGCCAGAGGTTTAGACAGTGCTGGTCTCTTTTTTAAAAATCTAAATATTGAATTTAAAATAATATAAAAAGTCAGGTGAGGCAGAAGGCTGGAGATGGCAAAGGAGGTATTTGCAGACATATTGGCACTCAGAGTTACCTGGATAAAGCAGACTGGAGGGAGCAGTTAAGACAAGGCACCGAACTAAAGAAAAAGGAAGAGGTTTTTGGTTTAAATTACAGTCTCTTTGTATCTCCTCTCTGACCCACAGGACCTCAGTGTGCATCGTAAAATATAACGGATGGTTGGTTGGTTGGATGGATCATAAACACTACAAGGACATTTGGAGAAATGTTCCATCTAACATTGTATTTCCCTGGAATGATTCAAGACAGACTCAGCTCTAGTTTGGTAAGGTGTTACTGTGAAAAGCCCCAGCTACCTGACAAATTCCAACTCCTGCAGCACATCTGCCTCTCTACCAAGGACACAAGCAGAGAAAGAGAAGGTGGGTACTCAAGATAAGCTTCTGCTTGATGTGGAACAATCAATAGACACCTGCCCTTACTTACCACCACCACCACCCCGTCCTGGTGAGGACACAATATATCCAGGGCCAGCACTTGAAGCAGAAAATCCCTTCCCTTTACTTAAAATCAGATGGGACAGAAAAGTTATAACTAAAGATGCCGATAATGGTGATGATTTTTTATTCATCCATAACACCCCAAATCTGCTGCCAGAGATGGCTGCTTCACTCACCCAAATAAACACCCTCCTTCTTCCCAAATAGCCCAAAGGAGACCAGCCACAACTGGTTTATTTAAATGCCTGGAATAAACCAACAAAACAATTTTTATGCTGCCATAAATCCTCGTTTTGAAAGTCCTTTTGGGCTCTGGACAAAAAAACCAGCATATTCTGAGAGGTTTTCACTGTTCGGTGAAACCTCCACTCCCTTCTATCCACCTTTCAGTTCCAGTGGAAGGAACGGCTTCTGAATATAAATAAGAATAAAGTCTATTATAATTACAAATGCTTTGCTCGAAACCTTAAAATGAGAGGCTGACATTGCCATTCCAATCTAGACATCAATTACAAATGCACCTAACAGAGGCCGAGTAATCTGGCTAGAAGATGGCTGGGTGCAAAGAGACTCCCTTTCTTTGGGATTCATCCATCCCAGAGCTTGGGAGCAATCCCATTCCATAAATTATCCACAGATCATTCCAGCTAAATAATTAATGTTGAAATCAGGTGTGTGATATATATTATTCCTGAACAGAGGGGAGCTGGGGGAAGGGTACAAAGCCTGTTCTAGCCTGTCGTTCAGAGATTCAAAGTATTTGCATTTTTACCCACAATGCCATTCCTTATTTTCTTCTACTGAAGATGGAAAGGAAAGCTTTTCTGCCCAGCTTTCATATTCTGAAGATCGTTTATAAGGTATAAAGGAAACAAAGCATATTCTTACTGTATTTTATAATCATTTTACAATAGTATACTTTGATTTGAAAGCTTTTTTTTTTTTTTAGGAATACTGATTTGTGGGACCTGTACAGGCAAAATGGTCTACATAAGTGGGAGCAAGGGGTTGACTAGACCCCAGCTCCAAAAATACACAAACAGCTGTAATGGTACTACTACAAAAAGAACACAATGCCAAATGTCACAATACAAGAGTGCTCTTTTGATCTCATTAAGAGACTATCTGTTCCTAAACTCAGCTGGGTTTCTCTTTACATGCACTTCCTCTTCACACACACACATACACACACACACACAAAGTAAGCTCATTGCATAAATCCATATTAAACTATTTAGTCTATATTTAACACTATAACAAGGATAGTCAGGGTAAATTAAATGGATTTTATTTCTCTGTGGCAGAAAGCCAACACTAACCTTTCTTCTTCTTTTGTAGGCTTCTAATCTTTTGTAATAGTAGAGGGGAGGAAATAATCAGCGTTTAAAAGGGCCTAGAGGAAAATGAGGCATGCATGTTCAAAGGGAAGGGTAGAAAAATTGACAGTCCTTTATTATTACATCTTTAAACACTAATGAGATCAATAAATTCAGTCCTCAGGGTTCTATTGACAACATATTTGCTGGGCTTCCTTAAGTCTATGCCTGTTGCCTTGTTCTAAACAAAGATTTCTCAATTGCCTTAAAAGAAATGATGGCTTGTATGACATCACTTATGTGCAAGAAGCAAATGTATTTTCCCTTCTTTTTTCTCATAAACAGAGCTATATATAAAACCTAAATATTCAGCTTTTATCTTTGAGATTTTTTGCACATTTATTTTCAATACTTTCTTTACTTCCTTGAAATTATTCAACCAAAAACCTTCAGACTCACTTCACCTTTCTCTTTAGACAAGATAAATATTAGTAGGAACCCTCCCCACCCCAAAAAATCACACCAAAGCAGAGATCCCTAAAGAACCATTAGAAATCAAAAAAAGGTGAATGAGAAATCAGGTTAACTAAAAATCAGTGGATTTGAGACTCTGTTGGGGCAAGGAATCCTAAAAGAAATAGATATTAATAAAAATGTAGAAACTCTAATGTATCTGAAACATTAATAATACAATGAAGCACATAAACATAAACTCTTTTAAAAAACTACATTCTAACAAATAAGCTGATCAGAAAATATATATTAAATATTCACAATATGAAAATTCCTAGAACAATTAATAAAATGCTTTGAAATAAACAAGAAGGCAACTGTTTCTTTAAACTAAAAGTTACATTACTATCTTTCCTTATCAACAATAAAGAGTATCCATCTATCATATATACATTTAGAAAAGGAAAGAAATTTTCCAAGTATTTAAAGGGACCCCCCCTTTTTTTTTCAAGTTCACGTATGATCTTTTCTGCTTATTCTGCAGAAAAAAGGATGAAGCTGGATTTTCAGGTTAAAAACAGTGACTCCTATTGATCCTTTGGAGATTCTTGGCTGTTTTTTAACCTTTTAACACTGAAATACAGCTATTTTTACCCACTTTTATAGCTATACATTTTTGTAACTATATAAAGGTACAAAAAAGGAAATGTTACATTATTGTTCATACATGGACTTTTGTCAGTAAAAGAGAAGCATATCAGCAAAACGCTATAGGGCAGTATTTTGGATGGGGAGGGGCAATATTCTGTAGGAATCAAATGAGCACCATGTCGTCTTCCCAATTTTTCTCCATTTGCAAAACAATACCAAACATGTAACGACTGATGGAGAGTAAGGAAGACAAAACAGAAACATGTCCTGCAGGAATGATATTTTGGCCCTAGACAGGAGGAAATTTTCATTTCAGAGCTGGTCATCCTTTCACATAATCAATTAATAAATCAATAATAAATCATGTATATCAATCAGTAGAGACCCAGTTTGGGGTGGTGCTTAAGGCACCAGTTTAGAAACTGGGAGACCATGAGTTCTAGTCTCACCACAGGCACAAAGCCAGCTGGGTGACCTTGGGCCAGTCACTCTCTCTTAGCCCTAGGAAGGAGGCAATGGCAAACCACTTCCAAAAAAACCTTGCCAAGAAAACTGCAGGGACTTGTCCAGGCAGTCGCCAGGAGTTAATACTGATTCAAAGGCACTGAATGAATGAATGAATGAATGAATGAATGAATGAATGAATGAATGAGTGAATGAGTGAATGAATGAATGAATGAGTGAATGAATGAATGAATGAATGAATGAATGAATGAATGAATGAATGAATGAAATCAACCAATATATAAGAAGAAAAGATTAGCAAATGTGATTTTATAGAACATATGGAGGCATATTTACAGCAGGATGGGAATGCCACCTGCTCATTGCTTCAACTAATTGAAACTCTATCATTAACACAGTCAAATATTTTATTTAATTAATACCTTTGTTGTTTAACAAGAGAATCATTAGAAAGTAACATAAAGTCTCATTCTCTATTATGTAACATCCTCAATGAAAATACAAAGGGGAAATACTTTTTTTAATTAGACCAAACCTAATAATGCTTATTAAGAAGTAATTTGAGGGCACTTAGACTCATACATTATGGTCATGTTCTTTTCTATGCTCCTTTTGGAGTAATGTTATACATTATGTTGATAAAATTATTGGGAAAATTTTTTTAGGTCATGCATATTGTATTAAATTATACATCTACTACTGGTATTTAACATGTTCTGAACAAAGATGAGGTTTTTTGCTCTAGGAACAGCAAAAAGAACAATCCTTAGGGGATGGAAAAATACTTTAACTCCAGATTTAAAAGGTTGGATTTTAAAGATGTGTGATCTAGTAGTTTTTGAGAGTATTATACAGTATAGTCTGTAAATCAGAAAATGTTACATTATCTTTTCCACTGGAAAAAAAATCTTAGACAGGCTTGGTGACTACTGAAAGCTTAGTTTCCTTTTTTTCAAAGATCTATAAAATCTGGTGAATTTGGAACATATTTATAATTATTGTGTTTTTTTGGCTTTTTCTTTGTTTTCCTTTCCCCCCCCCCTTTGAATAGTGAGTTGTTCATTTTTATTTTATGCATATTTGTTTGAAAATGACTGTCTTGTATAACAGAAGGAGAAGGAGAAAAATGAGAAAGGGAGAAGGAGAAGGAGAAGGAGAAGGAGAAGGAGAAGGAGAAGGAGAAGGAGAAGGAGAAGGAGAAGGAGAAGGAGAAGGAGAAGGAGAAGGAGAAAATTGGTTCTTCATTCTTCTTATACTTTTAATATAATAATTCTGGGAATATATTAACAAAGTGTAGTAAATACTATACACTGACTATGTAAAAAGGATGCACAAAGCCTGTTTTATCACCATGGCCAATTCTTGGATTGAGTGGTCTCCTGGCAATGCTTTCCAACTGCTACTTGAGCTCCCAGAACCACTATTATCAACATCTGACATACAGTACCATGGCTGGTGTGGGTCTTCCGGGCTTCCAGCCTTCGACAATACATCTGACATACCATTTAGGATTTTCTGGTGTTTGGGCTTGAGGTTGAGGTTAGGGCTGCTACATAGATATGGACTGCATAGTTCCGGATGACCACTAGGTGGCAGGACAGTAAAGGTCTTTTCATTATAATTTTAAAACAATTAAAATATTGTATTACATATTCATAAATTGCATCTGTTGTTACATTTACAAGTCTCACTGCTGCATACCGGACTATTTATAATTTCCATGTTATCTCCAAAGACTGCTCCATGTCAAACACGTAACAGTAATTTAGCTGGATGGTGATCAAGGTGAGTTACTGTGAGCAAGTGATGAGTTACCATCACCAGAACATGCTGTCAAGTGCTGATTTTTTTTTTCACCTGTATCTCTATTTCCCAACCCATTAGCTTCATATATTTAGGTCATACATCCCATGGTTTGGGGCATGGGATGGGACTGAGGTGGCACACAAGGTGAAAATTAAAATAAACATAAAAAGTATATAATTCTGTATCAGTACCAAACGTCACATCGATATTATAACTTGCACTTCATATTCTTCATTCCAAAATGCAAACATCTTTCTAATCCAAATTGGAACATATCTGGGTATCATATGCTGAGTTGGTTTAACTGAAATATTTTACATCTGATGATCAAATTTAGCAAACGCTAAGGATATCTGTTAACAGAAAACCTGCATTTAATACATCAGTAGCATTTGAGTCGTTCAATCTCAGATCTCATTGGAGTGTCCATTTTTTTTTCATCTATGGGCCCAGTTCATAAAAGACCCAGTGCCCACTGGTGACATACAGTAGAAGTTGCAGAAGAAAAGGCCTTGACTGTAAAGGAGTAATCCAATACAGTGGTACCTCGGTTCATGAACGCTTCTGTTCACGACCAATTTGGGTCACGAACAGCACCGTTAGCAAAATTTTGCTTCCGTTCGCGAACGCCGGATCGGGTGACGAACAGGATCCGCGGCCATTTTCCCTGCTGTGACATGTGGTCGTGACTTCCTGTAGGGAGGGGGACTCTCCCTCCAAACAATAACCGCCTCCCCACCCATCTTCCTGTCCTCCACGCCAGAAGTTGCGTCAAGCAAGGTTAGCGTTCTCTGTCTTCGTACTGTACTTTGTGTCATATTTTTGTGGTTTAAAAAAGAAAATACATATGGTTCAGAACGGATTAACCCTAATTACATTGAACCTTATGGGGAAATTTGATTCGGGTCGCAACCAAAATCGGTTGACGACCAAATTCGGAGGGGTCAGAACGGATTAACTGTATTTACATTGAACCTTATGGGAAAATTTGATTTGGGTCGTGACCAATTCGGGTTGCAACCACAGTCGCGGAACGAATTAAGTTCGTGACCCGAGGTACCACTGTAATTATAACCACATCATTCACCTCTCTTCCTCCGCTCTGTAATTTTCTGAAGGAGTTATAAAGCAATTCCATCAGTGTTGCTCATATGCAAAATGCTTTTGGGAATAGCAATATTCAAATGCAGAGGAGACAGATGAATACGTTTTCAAGGCATGTCATATTAAACATGAACAGGTTCAACTTTTTACAATATTCTGATGTTAGAATGACATTAAGCTTTAGGGAGACCTTGACACAGCATCTTTTAGGGGAACTTTCTTCTTCTACCCAACAACTCCTAATCATTGGGTAATGAGGTACAAGTCAATAAGAGAAGACATGAAAAATGCTTATTATTATTAAAAAAAAATTGCATCTCTCTCTCTCTGTCTCTCTCATGCATGTACATAGAGGTACAATCAGATGAGCTTATGGTATTAAACTCTCCCCACTGCATTTGAAAAATCTTTCTGAGAGAAGCAAAGCTTTGAAGGTATATGAATCTAATCTACTCAGTGAAGCTTATTTCTCTATCAGCTGAATATCCTCTTGTTTTTATTTATTTATTTTTATTGTTTTTAAAATAATGACAGAAGAAGAAAAAAGGAACAAAACACAAAGATAATCATGATAGAAATACATACATTGTCAGAGAAGGGAAAAAAGCACGTAACAAGTGCTTTAAAAAAAGTGAAAAACAACAGAAAAAAAACAAAATATATCTTTATAACAGTAAACAGTTTCAATTCTAATTATGCTTATCTGATACAAATATTATGCAAGTATAAAAATATTTATTTCTAAGACACCTATATAACTATCATGCTGTTTTGAACCTAGTGTATTTTGAATAAATGAGTCCCATATTTTATTATACTCGTCCATGCAAAGTCTATGTCTATAGGCAATCCGCTCATGAGTGGCAAGTGCAATCAGGTCTTTGATCCACTGAGTGAATGGGGCCATGCATTTATCTTTCCAATGCTGCAATATCAGTCTTTTAGCCACAGAATATTCTCTTGTTGAAATTCAGCCAAAGATGCAAAAATAAGAAGGCCAAACCCCAGCACAGAATGAAATGCTGGCGTCCTCCAAAAGTTCACAATGCAGATTCAAAACAAAACTGCCTATTGTGTTCATAATGCAAGTTATGATTCACAGCTAGCTCAACTAACCATTATGTTTCCCACTCATAGTGTAGACTTCTAGCATAATGAAGGTAACACATAGTGTCTGCAACCAGTTTCCAGTACAAGCAGCTTGGGCAATGGACATTGTATTTAATAGATCATTTCCACATTTAAAAGTGTGGAAAGACACTTTTCCATACAAACACGTGCAGCAGGCTCAAATTCAAAAAAAAAAAAAAAGTACTGTGTATTATAGTGTGTTAATCTTTGTACTTAATTACCTGCAACTTACTAATATGGAACTAAACGGTACATTACTTTGCTACTATTATGCAAGTACTTTAGTGCTACAAATCCAGTCACAAATTAAATTTCAAAAGATCCCGGAGCATTACAGCAAACTGTGCAATTATTCTTTCTACCTCAGCGGATGAATGCTGCCCTTGTAATCCTATAGACTCTAGATTGTGCTCTGAAAACAAAATAACTTATTTCTAAAGTCGTCTTACTATCTTTGCTGCAATTGGGCCAGTGAAAATGTATGGGCACAGGGATGACGAGTTACACTGCAGTTCAATCAAAGTCAACTAGGTGTAGGGATGAATGTAAGTCTCTAATCAAACAATTAATGACGCATAGTACACATAGAACAAAACAGCAATAAAAAAGCAGGATCAAATGCTAAAAAGAACTGGATTATAGGGAAAGGATTAGTCAGGAATTAGAAAGAATTGTTCCAAAGGATAGGTACATGAACCAAAACCAGCGTTTTCAAAGTCTTTTTGAAGACGGTGGTTCCCATCGTTTTGAGTTTGATGGGCATATCGTTTCTGAAATGCTGAAATTATGTCATGAGTGCTCTCAAGAAAGATACGCTGGGGGTGTGGCTTGCCCATTCATAAAATGGCTGGCATGAATTGGGATGACTATCCCCTCTGCCTCTCCCACCCAATTCCTTTCTCCCAGACCTAAATTACAGTACCTGTTTCTTTTCAGGACAGGTGTGCCACTTAGCAAACACAGAACTAGGCTACAGCTCCTCATCTTTTTATATTAAATATTCATAAATATTTAAGTTTATATGATCCAGGCAGGCCCACAGGCATTCTTGGAAATAAAGATGGGGTTGTAGGCTGGCATTTTGTTCTGAGGCATTCTAGTTACCCATTTTTTTCCATTATTATCTTGGTAAGTAGTAAAAAGTCAGCATTGAACCTGGAAAGCACCAAAGGAGATAATTTGGGCCCTGCTTCACCTTCTTCATTTCTTTGCATTGGGTTGGCACTACCCCTTGACATACTTACATATGCAAATCACTTTTTGCCCTCTTTTCTTTACTTTCAAAAAGATATATCATCCTCTCTTCCAACCATCAAAGCGGTATCATCAGTGTATGTATCTGAGATTATTGATGCTTCTTCTGGAGATTTTAATTCCATTTTCTATTTCTTCTAGACCAATGTTTCTCACAATACACTCTGCATGTAAGTTAAACATAGGACACTGTATAAACTTTGGCATCCTTCTTTCCTAACTTTGAATTACTTGGTTGTTCCATGTTCTAATTGTTGCTTCCTCACCATCGTACAGATTCTTCAAGAAGCAGATGAGTATATCTATGTTTTTTAAGGATTATCCACAATTTATCGTGGTCTGCACAGTCAAAAGCCTTTGTATAATAATTAAAGTGGAAATAGAATTCCCTTGCCCTTTTCATTATCCTCCAGATGTTAACAATGTGATCTCTGGTGCCTCTGCCCCTTCTGAATCCAGCTTATTCATTTGGCTCAGTAATTTCCTTTTCCAACTGATTTCATAAAAGATTGTTTCTTTTTTTCTTATGATAAAACAGATGTGACACAGGAGTTCCTGATTAGATCTCCCAATAAGTTTTTGAATGTTAAAAGTAGTCAGTTCAATTTTTATTGGAGTAGCAGCGCTGAGCTGGAAAGAATATTTAAATATGTCCCCACCTGAGATCATTTTCGAAAAAGTTGCTAGATGCAGTTATACATCATTTTTAATCTGCAGGTTTAATAACAGGTTTGTGGAGTGGGGAAATTTTATTTGGAGAACACAGAAAGAAGTTGCTAAAAGTCCCTATCCTGCAGAGATACTGTCCTAATATGAACCAGTAGATGCATTTAAGTTCAAAAAAATATCCTTGTTTTTGTCTGTTTCCTATAGGGAAAGAAAGAGAAGACTGAGGGGGAGTCTGACTGAGGGGTCACTGCCACTGACTCTTCAGTTCCTCTTGACCCACTGATTACAAGGGGGCAGGGAGGTAGGGTGTCCCCCTTTTGTCTCTCACTCTGCCTGGTAATTACCACTCTGATGTCATTTCCTTGTGCCTTCCTCCAATCACATGCCCAAAGCCCATAGTCTTGTACACTCCTCCTGGTAGGATGTACCTAGTTAAGTGCTAGGCTTTGCCTATCCCTGTACTCCATTTCCTGCAAATAAATATCCTCTTTGTTATAAGACTGACTGTTATTAATCCTTGTTCATGTCAGTTTCCTGCTATGGGAATGTTCACATGCACAGATAGAATGGTTTGACCTCCAACACAGTCTTCATGATTCTGCTGGGCTCCAGGTCTTTTTCATCACACAAGGCATCGGATAGGGGATGAATCCCCTTAACCCTTAATCCTTGTTGGAAAAAATTGCTATCTACAATGCTGCAAGCGCTGGCCTGAAGGCCACCATCCCTTGTGGTCAAAATAAGATGTCCTGAAATTATGGTAGCTGTTGGATGGGGGAAAAATCTCAGTTCTCTTAAAGCTTCCCATTTGAACAAAACATCTCTGTGTTAAAACATGGCAACCTGAATAAAAGGACATGGATAATGAAAGATAAAAAGGGTGAGATGAGGTCAGTCTTGTAACAGAGAAAATCAAAGTCTTTATTGATCAATGCACTGTGGAGCAGACTAATAGAAGAATGAGAAAGGAAAGATATATAGCCTTAAAACACACAGAAAACAGAATGATATTCCTCAAGTGTATTTGCATATGCATGATTTTAGACAGATGAGTTGTTGGGATTTTAATTTTTATATTCAGTAGGATGAGATGAAGCTCTAGGCAGAGGGGATTTACAGATCTCTATAATTTCAGTTTCTCAGTGTTTTGAAAAAGGAAACAGTCAGATAGTCAATGCTAAAATCACTGTATTGATCTAAAATGGTCTTGATCCCCAGGGGGTCATCTCGTTGACTGTAAATTATCATGGTGCTTTTATGTCAACCCCATAAACTGTATTCCAACATTATTGTAGTTACCCAGTTATATTTCCCTAGGTGAGGTGGGTTCAGTCTGCTTTGAGGTTTGTTACAGCACCTCAAGGAACTACGTGAGTATAGTTAAGTACGCTTGGTTCAGATTCTCCCATCTACTCTTCACAGCATAGTCAGTGTTCCAGGATTATATCTGTAGCAAGAACGGAGGGCTACTAGTTCCTTAATTCTGCTTTAAAATCTATCAGTAGATCAGGTTTACTCTACTGGGATTCCCTCTCATGTGGAGAAAGGAAAGTTTGCCAATGATTCATAACAAATGATTTTTTCAGGTGATTCCAGGGTGGCCTATAATGTATTCTCTGATGATCAAATCTAGCCAGAGTGGGAGCTGTCTAGCAGCACAATATTGTTTGTAAGACAGGGTTTTCTTTATCAGGGCACTTGTAAATTATTCACCCAAAACAAGATCTACAGCTATTAATGATTAATAATTTTTCTCACATGGCCAGAGTCATGTTTGCAACCTCTGGCAAAGTTCCTAGCTAGCAAGAAGAATGATGTTCTGAAATGGACATTTATTCATTTATCCTATTGCTTATGTATTAGATGGGAGAAAACCTAATAATCCCAGCTCTCTCTCGTCTAGTTTTTTTCATGGAACAAGTTAATGCTTCCCTGAAAGTATCTCTTGAAAAACAAACCACATCTCTCCTAAAGACAAGGCTAGCCCTTCCTTCCTTCCTTCCTTCCTTCCTTCCTTCCTTCCTTCCTTCCTTCCTTCCTTCCTTCCTTCCTTCCTTCCTTCCTTCCTCCCTCCCTCCCTCCCTCCCTCCCTCCCTCCCTCCCTCCCTCCCTTCCTTCCTTCCTTCCTTCCTTCCTTCCTTCCTTCCTTCCTTCCTTCCTTCCTTCCTTCCTTCCTTCCTTCCTTCCCCCATTTTTGCCTACTGTTGCTGCAAAATGGCACAAGTTTAAGCCAGGTTGAATTTTAGAGGTATAGTCAATAAAAAGTGCTCAATTCCTACTTAGCCTCCATCTGGACAGTGTATACATGAGTGGCCTTTGGATGCCCACCCTCTTCAACTTTACATTTAAATAAATGCTGAAAAGGAACATCTACAGGTATTAAGTTACCTGCACACTGACTCAGCTCTGTTGGGATTCCAGAATGTACAGGATTCCCAATTGATTGGCCAGCCTCACGTGACAGCTTCTTCTTTCCAACAATCTCATTAACATGCAAATGTTGAGAAATAGAGCCAGCAGGCATGTGGAGTTAAGGTTGGGAGCAACCAGCATGGTACCACTCCTGCTTAAGCTGTTCTATAGGCATGTGGGGCAGTGAGTTATCACTCCTAATTAACCTTTTAACCTCAAACCTAACCTCAGTTCTGTAACACTGCGAAGATCCCTGTCATGGAGCTCCACAGAGTAAGAGGCAAGGAATTACACACATGAGAGTAAATGAAACATGTATCATTGGCAGTTTTACAGTGAGAAGGCTTAAGATGATCCTGCTGTGGGTGGTAGAGCCAAGCAAACATCAAAATACAGGTAGCCTAATGCGGATACAGATGTGTATGTGTGTGCACTAAAAGTGCATTAAATATTAATCCCATATACTGCAATAAAATTGTTATAATGTTTAAACATAAGTGGCAAGTGCATTTTGTCTAAAACTCACCAGCTTTGCATTCATTAGCCAGACCCCTGGAAGGTGGGATCCAATTTACTTCTGAGTGAGCAATTGATTAGATTATTGTCTGCATGCATTTCTGTGGTTGTATTGCTTTTCCTCTCCTGCTTTCTTCTTGTAACATTTTAATTTGTTGGAATTTCATGTTGCTTTATTTTTATTATATTTCCTTCTTCTGCACCAGGATAATTTTTAATAACAAAAAGCGGCTTTTAAACTCATATAGAAATCAAAGGGCTAGCAATATAGTCTTCTTTTAAAAAGGAAACCTGAAACCCAAGAACATGCAACAGATATTAGAAGTGAATGAACCTCACCATGGAATGGATTCTATTAACTGAATTAATCCCAAGGACATTGAACATTGGATGTTATTTCAATTTGCAATTGGATCTACAGTAAGTTGGCCAAGCTCTAGAGCTTATCATGGACACAATGCTTCCCATCTTTGACTGAATGGGCTGTAAATACTGAATTTTGCTAAGGATGACATGTGGAAGTTATTCCAGGATTATGGAAAATGACTCTTTCCAAAATGCCAGCAAAATTGGGGCCAGCAGGATGACCACTGCCTTCATAGCTTTCCATTCTCTTTTCCCCAGCATTGAAATGCAGATGACATTCTCTCAGGCCATTCTAGTGTCCATCTGCTGGCCAGCACTGCAGCCGAAGACAGTTACCAAAATGGCTTTGATGGCACATAGACTCTCCCTGAAATGTAAAGCAGCAGCTTAATGAAACTCAACTCTGTTGTGTTTAAACATTCTGTCCTCAAGAAATAGAAACTCTGAGACTGGTACAAACATAAGGATCTGCAATGGGGGCAAATGGGGGCAATCACACAAATGATGTGAATTATGTATTTGCATCATTTTGCATCAGATCAAGTATGTAATTCACGTCATTTCACTATTCAAATATTCAAAACCTGTCAGCTATCCAATATGGTTACTATTTCCTGGAATGCAACAAAGATATGGTTTCTGGTGGTGTTTGCACTTGCCTCTCTGGGAACCTGATATCTGATATGGACTTATGGGGAGAACCATAGGTTAGTACCCATAAGTCAGTGCAGGTAGAGTATGCTGAGTATTTGAGTGGCATGTGAAGAAGTTTGGTAAGGGATAACTACCTATAAAACTCACAGTTCACTTCTCTGGAAATGTTATTAAAATATACTTTCAAGTTCTGAAAATTGGAATTAATCCACAGGTTTTCAAGGATAAGAGCTAGAAACTTATTTTAAGAATGAAAGAGAGAGAAGGGGTGAGATTGCCAGAAAGCTGAATCCCATAGAACTTGGTGAACATTTATTTCTATATTCCAAGAGCACCGAAACATAAACTCAACCTCATTTTTAAAATGAGGCTGTTGGCCTTATTTGAAAAGATTTAGCGTTCAATCATTTGGGATGAATTATCCCTGATGCTGCCTCTCCATACAGAGATCCATCTTCCATTAACACCTTCCTCCCAGCCTTTCATCAGATGTAATGATTGCAAGAAAGATGAGCTGGACACCACTCACAATACTATATCGAAAAGTCATTAGGCTTTTATAAATAACCACCAACAGCAAATGGGGACTTTAATAGGTTATTGTCTGGGTCTCAGCACAAAGCAAATTGTCCTAGTTGCTAGGGGTAACTCCTTGTCTATGGCCCATGGACAGGCATGAACAGAACAGCTGGGGAGCCAGCATTTACATTGTGTGATTGTACCCATTTATGGACAACATTTTCAACAGAGAGGCCAGTGTTCTTCCCACTGTGGTCAATCCCAGCGCTTAATTTGTATTTCTCTCTGCTTCCCCTGCCATCTGTGCAGGCTGTCACTTTCAACATCTCAGAGGGATCAGAGTGGCTTTGTATGAAGATCTGATTAAATTGCCAAGGGAAAGCAATCCATCATTTATAGAGATAGAAAGTGGGGTGGAGACCATTTACAATAGGATCACTGTTACTTTTTAGGATTTTGCCTTCATTTCTGCTCACTTTTATTATAGTCTAATGCCAAACCATGGAAAATACTCATAGGCCCAAAGAACAGAAATTATGCTCTTAGATTGAGGTGGTAATGGATTATATAGATTCTTTACAGCTCCTAGAGGTGAATTAAGTTGCATTATAACGGGCGGAAGGGGAAGGTCTCCATCCCTGTCCCTGGGCTGGCATCTGTGTGAAATACCATGAGTTGAATATGGAAATTCAACTTTGTCGTTAAAAATAAGTAAGTAAGTAAGTAAGTAAGTAAATAAATAAATAAATAAATAAATAAATAAATAAATAAATGGGAGAATAAATAGCCTAACAACTTTAGGTCGGCTAATAGTGAAATAGGATGCGGACATGGTGGTTCTTAAGAGAAAGGCTAAACAGCCTTCTGCTCATTGGTGGTAAGAAGAATTAGCATGATATAGTGGTTAAGATGTCGAATTAGAGATTGGGAAACCCCAGATCCAAGTCAACTTTTAGCTATGCAACCACACTGGGTGACTTTCAGTTAGTCACTGTCTCTCGGGCTCCTTACCTCACAGATTATTGATGGCTCCAAGGGAAAGTGGGATGGATGGATGGATGGATGGATGGATGGATGGATGGATGGATGGTGAGAGAGGGAAAGAGAGAGCAACAGAAACACATTTGGGAAACAATTTACATTTTATGTGAAAAGCCTCAAATCTGGATGAAGATCAACATTTTTACAAATACAAATGTTGACAATCCCCAGTGGATTCTATAGATGTTCAAAAACTAAGGAAATATACATTTGTGAAATCTGACAGCTCTCTTCTGTGGAATTCATAGACAGATGGTATGCAGAAAGGTAATAGGTAGATAAGGTAGATAGGTAACTTGGAAATGGGCATGGAGGTGGCTGGGTGGATGGATGGATAAAGAAATTCCATGAAGGGGTTTACATTGCTCAGCTGGGACAAAAGCGAAATGGAGGTATCAATACCTACACAAGACTGATTCCAACATCCCCATCTTCAGTCTTTTCTCACTGAGTACCAAGTGATTCCACTCTGTTGATAAAGCAGGACTTTCTATCACACTAGCCTTAATTTAGGCTGAATGCCAGTACTAAACTAAATAGATATTGTGGTGTAACGTATCAGTTCACAGTCATATTGCTAATAAAGCAAAGCATTCTCCATGGGATGCAGTCCCAATGAAAGGACCCGAGGAGCATAAATGAGATCATCATTGTTGAATTCAGTATCACATTTAGGCATCCTTCATAGATTTTTCTTAATACATGAGAGCTCAATTCAGAGATGAATATATGGCCCTACATCTAGTCTGTCTCCACACTGTTTGGCAGAATCTCAGCTTCTGTCAAATGTCATAAAGCAGTTCAGAAAAGGTTTGCAAGGGGACACCAGAGTGCCACTGACATCAATCTGCCCTCCTTGCTCTCTACCACTCGCACCCCCAGAGGGTGCTGCTCTCTGGCCCTGCAAATGTTGTTCATGCGAAATGACAAAAACTAAAGGGGGTCTGCTGACTGCAACAATTTTCATGATCACGGATGCTGATGAATTAGCTCAGTGCAAGATCAGCGAGGAAGCACATTGAATGAGCACATGGACATAACAGGAGTAACACGTGTGACCCTATCAGTAGCTTGAACTCTCACAGGTTCAGAAGAACGTGTAAAAAGGTATTCAAGCATTCAATCTGCTTCTTGAGCCATATATTACATACATTTGTTAAATGTACCCTTTAATGGGAGAAAGCGACTCAAACTATTTTTAGCATCGCTCTTCAAAAGCCCCTGGTTTGGATGTGTGTATGTGTTTGCTCAGACATGTATTTCAAACAAATGAGTTAGTTTAAGTCTAGAGGAACAACATAGTGAAAACACAGACAAAAAAAAAAGAATAACAGGGAATATGGAGGGGAAAAAAGCAGAAAACCCCTTATTAGAATAATAATGATTATTATTAAATAATCGTGAAAGGACGTGCTGCATAAATGATTTATTTTTCACCTGTTCCTCCTTCCAGAGTAACACGGAAACAGCAGGTTGATGCAAGACAGCTTAAAATAGCCTGACATCGTATTCTGTCTGAACATCCTCAAATGATGTTTTTGTTCCGATGCAAAGTCTTTTAATTGTAGCAGGGTAAGATCTGCCCATATGGAAATAAACAGTTTGCAGCAGGGACAGTCAGGCCTATGAATGGCATTATCTTCCACTAGGGATGTAGAAGAATTCTATTATACGTTTCTTTCCAAGAACAATTCTGCAATCCATCAAAACGGAACTGCTCCAGAATGAACAGGCGTGGACTTTACTCTGCATTCGTTGTCTCAAAGTATTCTTAAACTCCAAGACTGCATATAAAAATGTATCTTCAGGCAAAAAGCATACATTTGGCAGCAGGCATGAGAAGAAGAGCATGCACTGGGAATGTTCATGTAAACAACATGTATTAAGGATTATTACAAAAAATACATATAGTAAGATAAGTTGGATGCAAGTGTGTCTGGGGGAACATGTATACATTGCCTTATATAGGGCAACCGATCTTTTTTGCTTGCTTAAAAAAATCACAGTGCTTTTGTTTGATAGGTGAAATCTATGTAGATTGGATTGGACGCACGTCCTTGTTTTTCCCTTTTGTTTAACAAAATGCACCGGACATTGAAGAGAGGGAGTTTTCCCTGGTTTTCTATAAAGCTCCTGCCAAATTCATCTCAGGAGTCAGCAGGAAAGGCAAAACCAACACCTAGACATGGGTGTGATTCTACCCACCAGGGATGGGGTTGTCTTCCTGAAAGAGCACAATGGGAGTTACTTTGCTCTAACACAGTGTTTCTCAACCGGAGCAACTTTAAGATATGTGGACTTCAACTCCCAGAATTCCCCAGCCAGCCATGCTGGCTGGGGAATTCTGGGAGTTGAAGTCCACATATCTTAAAGTTGCTCCGGTTGAGAAACACTGCTCTAACATACTCAGTATCTTTAATGAACTCACTGTGAGGTTCCCCACTTCCCTCTAACGGCAATCGTAGTGCCTTTCTCCTGAAGTGGAAACTGCTGATGCATGTCGTGAGTGATTACTCACCACTGTCATTGCAACCGACCGACATACGAGTATAAAAGCTGCCATACATCAGGGGAGGGTGCATCTTTCAAAACTCCGTGAAACATACAAATTGAAACAGGAAATTCTGCCCATTCTTTGCAGCTTACCAGGTTCGGGGATGATTAGCTGTGCACCGGTCTGTGCATTTCCAGCTTCGTTTTCAGCTACACACTGGTAGAAGCCTTCGTCTGACTTTACTAAGCCCAAAATCCGCAGATTGCTTCCTCCCTAAAGAGATGGAGAGAAGTCAAAGGGTTATCTTGGAGCCGTGAATTCAAGGAAGGGATAGCGTTGGGAAGAACTTGCTGTGAGTATGAGCTATCCGAAAGTGGACCAGACCTCCTCAGAACATACATAGTGGCCTCTCCTTTGAACAGCCACTTCAAGAAAAGCCCGCCTAACCACCGATCAGGAAGTCTCTAGCAAAGGATTTCCAGTATCAGCAAGAAATGAAGTTCCTTCTAATACTATGATCCTCTAGATATAAAATTCATTTTTTTTCAATTTGCTCCCCAGTTCACCTTTGGAGTGTGTAAATGTTCCTGCCTTCAGGCCTGCACTTTCTCTGGCAGGGCAAACCATCATTATCTCAGAAATCAGGTAACCTTGCTCAGTCTTTTATCCCATGACCAATTGAATGACCCACATATATAGTACTTGAATTTCCCAGAAAACACAGAAGTGGGGTGGACCACTTATTTTACCCTAAATGGACTTTCCAATATACTGAGATAGCGGTCTCATGCCCTTATTTTCTGAAGCAAAGCTGATTTGACCAGGGTCTTTTCAGCTGTGACAGCCCCATCTTTTGAATCTTCCCCTCAGGGAGATACAGATGATGCAATTTCTTCATACCCAACCTAGCACCTGAGGAATATTATTATTATTGTTGTTGTTGCTGCTGCTGTTGTTATTCTGGTTGGTTGCACAGTCAGCCAAATGTTTAGAGTAGATTTGGCATTTTTATCCACCTGTCGAGTCCTTCCCAAGGACCTGGGAGAGGCAGATATTGCTGTTTGATGGTGTTAAAGGTATCGTCACAGGATGGAAGCTGTTCCAAGTAAAGCTGCCTTTTGCACTTGACTGATGGTGATTTTGTCAATGCCGATGGTCTTCCAGTGGTGATCCAGATGTTTTGGGATTGCACCCAAGGCACCTATAACTATCGGTACTATCTTTGCTTTCTTTTGCCATAGTCGTTCTACTTCTATTTGCAGGTCTTTGTATTTTATAATTTTCTCCAGTTCTTTCTCTTCTGTTCTGCTGTCTCCAGGTATTGCAATGTCGACTAGCCAGACTTTTTTGTCTTTCTTATCAACAGTTGTTAAGTCGGGCGTGTTGTGTGGCAGGTGCTGGTCTGTCTGAATTCTAAAGTCCCAGAGCACTTTAGCTTCTTCATTTTTTATTACTTTGTCTGCTTGGTGGTCCCACCAGTTGTTGCTTGCAGGCAAATGGCATTTCTTGCAAATATTCCAGTGCACCATGGTTGCTCCTTTATCATGCCATTGTTTGTAGTCAGTCTGTGTGATCTTCTTGCAGCAGCTAACTAGTTGGTCCACTGTTTCTTCAGCTTCTTTGCAGAGGTGGCATTTGCCATCTGTTGCTGCCTTCTCAATTCTGGCTTTGGAGGGATTTGTTCTTAAGACTTGGTCTTGTGCAGCCAGAATTAGCCCCTCTGTCTCTTCCTTCAACTTTCCTGCTCTTAGCCATTGCCAGGGCTTGTTGTTATCTGCTTTACCTGCTGGTTTGTGTGTGTGTGTGTGTGTGTGTGTGTGTGTGTACTGGTCATGTAATAATTTGCCTTTCCATGTCTCTTTTCTATTCTTCATTTGGTCTTTCTTGTAGGCCAGTTTGATCTCTTCAGTATTCAGTAAGCCTTCATGGTGTAGTGGATTCAGTGCATCTTCTTCACTGTCTTTCAGATACACTCCAATGCCCTTTTCTCTTCTTCAACTGTCTGGTGTACTTGCAACATCCCATGCCCACCAATGCTCCTTGGTAAGTAGAGTCTGTCAACATCACTGTGTGGATGAAAGGCATGATTCACTGTCATTATTTTTCTGGTCTTCCTATCCAGGGCTTTTAGTCCTGCTTGAGTCCAGTCCATCATTCCAGCTGTATAACTAATGACTGGAATTGCCTAGGTGTTAATGGTATTTCCTCCACTGGGTTTGGGCTTAAGATCTTCTTCACTCCCATGATGTATTCACTACTAACCTTCTTGACCAGTGTGCTTGATGTTGTCAGATTGAAGGATGCCCAGGTATTTGTAGTCATCATCTTCATTCAGACTCGTGATGCTATTTCCATAGGGCATCTTGATTCCTTCAATTTTCACTATTTTCCCCCTGTTGATGGTAAGGGTGGCACATTTGTCCAGTCCAAACTCCACTGCAATATTTTGGGTATATATTTGGACAGTGTTGAGCAGCAATTCTATTTCAGATTATGTTTTTCCATATTGCTTCAGATTGTCCATGTAAAGGAGGTGGGATAACCTGGCAGATGTTTTTGCTGTTTGATAGCCATGGCCTGACTTGTTCAGTATTGTTGACAGAGGAATCAGTGCAATGACAAACAGTAGTGGGGATAGTGAGCTTCCTTGAAAGATTCCTCTCTTGTTGTTAACCTCTCCTAGTCTATTGCCATTGACCAGCAACTGTGTCCTTTCATTGTGCCATTGATCTTTGCACAAAGCTTCTGATGTTTCTTCTGACTCCTGTTATTTCTAGGCACTTGATTATCCAGTCATGTGGCAGCGGGTTGAATGCCTTCTTGAAATCAATCCAAGCTACATTCAAGTTGGTCTTCCTTCTCTTACAATTTTCCAAAATCATCTTGCCAGTTAGGAACTGATCTTTTGTCCCTCTGCTGTTTGGGCGGTTTCCTTTCTGCTCAGATGGAAAGAGCTTGTTTTCAACTAGGTGCTGTTGGACTGCATCAACTACCCCACAGTTAGCAATTTGAAAGTTGTTGGCAAGCAGGTTAATTGGCCTGTAGTTGCCTGGTGCTGCCCCTTTTGCTGGATCTTCAGTTTCACCTCCTTGCAGTATGTTGTTAAACCACTTGGCAATGAGTGGGTGCAGAGTAGTCAGATGTTTCAACCAAAAACCGTGCAGTTCATCTTCAGCTGGTGCTGACCAATTCTTGATCTTCCTTACCCCTTTCTCCGCTATCTCTGCTGTTTTTACAAGTTCTTTCATTTCAGCTTCTTTTTTATTTTTATCCACCTCCTTTATCCAAGCTACATTCTTGTTGTGTTTCTTTGGGTTGTCCCATAGCTGTGCCCAGAGCTGCATGTTTCTTCTTTGTCAGGTGTTGACTAGTTCATTGCAGTCTCTCCATTGTTGGATTGGTAGAAACGTTTCTGATCTGACTGAAATTGGAGATTCTGTCTGTAGTGTGCAATTTGAGCTTCGTATCGGCTGATCTTTCTGGCTTTGGCTGTTATTTGCTGCTTTATTATTTCCAGTGCTTCCTTGATCTTCCTTGTTTCTAGGTGATATTTCTTGTTCAGGTATTCTTTGGTGTTTTGTTTTTCAGCTTTTTTCCTTTCATCTGTTCTGGCTTGCTTGCATCTGATCTTAGCATGCTGATTTTATTTTCCAACCTGATCTTCCATTTTGGTGGTGCACTGTTTGGCTTTTTTTCTTGTTTGTTGATTTTGTATCCAAGGTATTCAGTCATAACTGCAGCCATGCTGTACATCAGCTGGTATATTTCTTGCAGTGAGATGGTGATTATATATGATATTACAATATTAGCATCTTTTAATACTTGTACTAGCTGTTTCTTTGTAACAAGCTTCAATGCAGATAACCTTGTTCTGTTCTTTGTGTGCTGTTCTAGATGCTCAATTATTCTTTGTTTCAATTCCTCTTGTTTTTAGTTAGAGTGCTTTGTTCTTTCTGAGGAGAAGGCACAGGAGAGGATGCCTGGTTTGAGAATGAAAATGATTCAGTAGCAGTGCTGGCTTCCTCTACTGTTGATTCCCCCTGGTTTTCCTGTACAGTCTGAGCTGCTTCTGGCAAGGTTTCGATTTCTTTGCCCCGGGTAGACCTTTTCAGTTCTTCCAATTCTACTTCTGTGAATACTTTATTTCATATTATAAATTAACACTGATCTGCTAGCCTCTGTTCTGTTATTTCTGATTCTGGATGTTATTCTTTTCAGAAGTAGTGCATAGTTTTCAAATATCCTCTTCTCATTGGACTTGATTTGTAATAGCAGATCATTATTTCTTTGTTTTCAGTTTTCGTATATTTGTGACAACTAAAGAATTTTTCTTCCAGTAGTCCTGCAGCTGTTGGCCCTGAGTCCTGTAGCCCATTTGTCACCAGAAGTTCAGAAACTAGAACACCTAGTGCAGTCCTTGTTGACCCAGGTGATGACAGATCTGGATAGGTTTCTGTAAATTACATCTCACCATGTTGTTGAGATGTAAGAGGTGTTCTTTCTCTGGCTTTTTGGACGAGACCTGTCCAGTACATTTGAACCTCTGGCATGGCTCTCATCCTGCTTGGAGCATGCAAGCCCCCCAAACATGTCAAGGTAGTGATTCACAGGGGTTGGGGTGGGTATTATTATTATTATTATTATTATTATTATTATTATTATCTTTTATTTTCTGTATTTGCCTTTTTTTAAACAGCAGTCATTGTTTTATGCTGCTACTTTATTCTAATTTTCTGTGATTTGCAATTGTTTCATGGTCTTTCATAAGGGATATCCCCAAACTATAGGCTTAGCCCAGGAAGTTGTAAAAAAAGAAAAGAACCTAGAAGAAGACAATAGCAAAATAAATAAATTTAAAGAAACAAATTTAAACATTACTAATACATTATTCCTCAACATTTGCAGCAAGTGAGGTTCCTAATTATAAGAGAAAATAGCTATTAAAAAGACAGAAAAGCTTGAATGTCAACTTCATCCAGAAAACACCATTGAATGAGACAAAGTAAGATATGTAGGCATCCATTCATATGTGTCTCCCCTCACCACTATCCTAGAACTTCAATAAAATACATATTTATTTAAACAAATGTGCTGACTCTTATTTGTTTATTCTGCTATGAAGACCAGGACATGTTGTTAAAAGAACGATAATGCTGCAGAGCAGAAAGTAACTCAGATTTCTTATGTAGCACTTAAACTGAATTAAAAGAGATCTCCACTGTCTTGCATAGAAATATATTTGCATTGTCAGTAGATTCAGCATTTTGTTCTTGTTTTTTAATGTTTCTTCCAAGTAAGAAAAATAATTTGAAGGTCATTCTGTTCTACACCTACAAAATTCTAAGTAGCTACCCTCTGCTGTAAAACTTTGATTTCTGAGAACTGCAGGGACTTAAAAAGAAAATTTTAAAAAATGTTTTGAGTAGAATTGTAGAATACATTTCCCCACTTCCAGGCAAACAAAGTTGCATTATCTGATTGTCCTTCATATAAACAGTAATAATAAATTTGCAGATAAGGTTGGATGGACTTGGGTGTTCCTACCACCAAAGAGATCTTTTCTGAAAATAAATGGAAATGATTCCAAGCCATTTATTAATAAAATATGTTTGACTTAGATCATCATTGTCCATCCCATTTATTCATACAAGGGTCTTGTGTCAGCAAACTGATGTGCTTATGTAAGAGATGTGTTAGATCTCTCACACCAAAGTTGTTAACAACTGGGAAAAGTACTGTGTGGTCATAGTGTTTTAAGCCCCAGTAAGCTACTTCTGAAATGAAAATAACATGCCACGCATTGTGAGTGCAGAGTGACATCACAAGTATCCACTTACAATGATGAATATTACTTTAGATTTGGCAGTTCTATTAAACATATTACAGAAGTTCCTGTATCAGCGTGCTTCCTTTCTGGGGTGTATGTATGTGTATGTATGATAAAGCCTCAATTTTTATATAATGATGGGCCTTTTGTGCAGCAGTACAGTTGCAGTCTTTAGCATAGTTTGATCTAAACCCCACTTTTCTCTGAATATGCATCAAGGCCCCACATTTCTAAAACTTTCCCAGACCTTTCCATAGTGATAATGCTGCTACTGTTAGGTCAGCCTACAAATCTATAGTGCTGCATAACATCTTGGGTATTTTTTTCCCCTCTGTTTTCTGAAGAACCCTGATATACCCTTGGAGTTTGTTATGTGCTCCAAATTAAGACCAGCCTGGATGGATGCTTCCCTAAAAAAAGCTTATCCTTTCACAGTCTGACATGTTTTACAGGGCCCTCTGAAATGATAGTTTATTCCAATAGGCCCTGTCAGTGTTCCCTGGTTGTCTATCTATGAGGATACCATGGAATCTTCTACAATATACAAGAATTTAATGGCAGACACTCAGGTTCCTTGTTAGAGAGGTAGAAGTCACAAGAGTTCAGAAATGAAGACATTATTAAAAAGAACTTGGCTTAAATGAGTCCCTTCTGCCCTTGTTCCAGTTTTAAACATGAAAGTAACTGGGAATTATAGTACACTATCTGATAATTATTGGGCCTGCAGGAGACTTCAAATGGGTAGTTCAACTTTTCTTTCTTCTATTTTCATCCTGACGGGAAATGTATTTGAAGTTATAGCTTTCATTGGGAAGAAATTCCTTTTAGCTTGTTAAAAAATGCATGTCCAATACAAAGTGCATCTATTTTTAACATATAAATAAAGGAGGAAGCAACATCAGAATGGATATGTTTGGTATGATGGTTCTGTGCCTGATTTATTTAAGGGCTATCACTCTGTAAACTGGTCAGTTCAAGTCTAAGTCAAAGATACTGAGTGTGGCAGGCCATGGTTGAATGGAACGCACTGAGTAAGGTATATTTAGGATAGGGTTGAGTAAAAATAAAGTAGGGGTGCTTTATTACTTTAAAAAAAAGTGCCAGAATTGAAAGGATATCCTGAAGAATTTTTCAAGGAGCACTACAAATATTCTTGACTGGCTAGGACCTCCCACTTAACCTTCATTGGAAAGAGTGTCTTCTAGTGTGGAGTTCCTCAACCTTGGCCACTTGAAGATGTGTGGACTTCAACTGGGGAATTCTGGGCCAAGGTTGAGGAACACTGGGTCTCATTTGTCCATGATGATATCAATACATAGCTCTAGCTAAACCATTGTATAGTGCTATAATAGTATCACTCCCAATAGATGATCACTGATTACAATCACTCAAGCAGAAAAAAACAGCAACTAGAAAAGTGCAAGAGTGGCTGAAAACAGTTGCAAAAGGTCATGGGGGAATGGTTTTGAGCTTGTTCCTCTCCATCCTTACTTTTGGAGTAATAATTTAATCTGTGTACGTTATTTAGCTAAGTGCTAATTTTGAAGGCCCTCCTTGCTATATTACCATTAAAAAAGTAGATTTGCTGGAACCACATTTACAGTTTAGGTTGAAGCTATTGAATTGTTATCATAAGGCATAATGCCAAGCAGTAATAATTACCACTATCTGAAAATAATCGCTGGGAATGACAACTTCTCCATTCTTGATCCACTGTACTGTAGGGGCTGGTTTCCCGGAAACGGCACATTCAAACTCAATGTCCATACTTTCATAGGCATAGAGATTTGAAGGGTGAGTGATAAACCATGGAGGAACTGCAAGAACAAAGAGAAAGAGAAAGCAGAAATCAAGGTGGGAATGAAAGGTGTTATTAGAAAATTGATACGCAATTATTTATCTGGGACAAATCTTCCAAACAATCAATATACACAATTGGGGCAATGTAAACTTTAAAGGCATTCACATATGACTTATTTCCATGATGTATCATACTTCAAAACTGAGCCAGCTACCATACAAAACCTGGTCAGTAGATCAAACTTGGACAGTCATTATATACTGTCCAATTCTATAGTATTGTGATACATAGTCTTTGGCCTAACCTGTGATTGGCTTTACAAAATAAATCAGTGTGAGCAACACTTTTCCAAGCCTGCAGGAAGAAGATTTAAGCCAAATGATCTTTTCAGAGGACAAATTCTTATTAAGCTGGCAATTATCTGTTGTCTTGTATTACTATAATGTATTAACACTTTTCCTGTATAGTATGTGATATGCTAATTTAATTTAATTTCATCATTACCATAATACTAGTTATAGTATGATAGAAATTTGCAATTCAAGGGAAACTGCTAATAACATCACATTTCTAATGAGTTTTTCTATCATCAAAAAAGATGGGAGGTGGAGGGAATCAGTCCTGTTCGTCAGCTTTCAACAAGGGAACAATATTCATTATTCTGAATATTCATAGCTGCAAGAAAGCCAGATTAGATTTTTAATTTTCAGGATAGCATCCATGGCTTGTTTTTTGACATGGAAAATGCAACTGTATTTCTGAAGCAGCCATGCGTAATGTCTGGATAATACTGTTTTTACAATTGTATCAATAGCAGGTGGAATTATCTAATATTATATGCATGTATAACTAATATTGAATTCTTTGGGTTGCAAAATTATCACTGTTAGACTTATAGATCATTATATTTATTTTGCACTAATTGATAGCTAACCATCAGCCCAAAGGACCATTACAAAACATTTAACCTAAGAAAAAGAAATATTTATTTGTTTATTTAGAAATAGACATCCCTGGTCAGCAGCAATTCAAAATTAAAACTACCATACCAAAAGCGGCAATATCACACTAACAAGATCAAGATCAAACACCAGATTTTAAAAAACTAGACCATGGGAGAAAAAAATGTAGGACTACTTTCATTTCCATTCAGTCATTTTGTCTGCCATCTCAATAAATTTGTTCTATAATGCTTCTCACTTCCTCAGAGTCAATTTGGAGAAGACATGCGGTGTGCTCAGGAGAAGCCAGGTTATTATAATAAGAGATGAATGCTTTTGGGTTTCTCCAGTAACTAGCTCTATGAAAACACTAGGAAAATAGTGACCCTACTAAACCTACTTTGGTTAAAAACACCATTATTAAAAAGAAGAATTTCAATGAAAAGCCAAAAAGACCATTCGCATGTATTATTAACTGAAACAAAATCTTTTTTACAAAAAGGTTTTTGCTGCATAATCCCACACTGTGACAGAGGAGACAAAACCCTAACCCTCCTCACAAAAGTATTGAAGATAATTGATGCAAGAACTGAGAACTAAATACTAGGTTTAGTATATTCATTTGGAAAGAGGATAAAATCCAGAAAGGTTTGGAACACAGCTGGAAGCCATTTTTCAGAGAAATAGCTAAGGAAATGGTAATGTTCAATACAGTGAACTTAAGGGAGGAAAAAAAATACTTTTCAGTACATCATGAGTCTAAAATCAATATGTTCATCCAGAAATTCTGATGGAACACATTTGTTAACCACTCCTCAAAAGCTCAGTAGAGGACAATTTATACCTTTTGTTTTTCATAGTTGGACTTTTCCAACTTCTGTTTCTCTTAAACTGGAATCTTCCAACTGCTTCTCCAGGAGTTCAACATGGCCTACCTAGCACTTCCTTCTCCATTTTTTCACCCCAGCATTGTGAGGGAGAGGACATGGAGTGACAAGGACTAACCGAAGTCCTTCAGCGAGCTTTCACTGCTGAGAGTGGATTTGAACTTGTATCTTCTTCCTCCTAATCCAACGCCTTTACCACTACATCCTACTGGGTCTTTTTAATATTGGGGGGGGGGGGGAGAAGAAATTAGATAATTTCTCTAGTCTCAGGAGCCACTGAATTCTTTAACTGTTCATCCAGAAGCCAGAAAGTAATTTAAAATACAAATTAAAATAGACATGTTAGAGCAAGCTAGTGTAGCAGTAATATCTCCCCAGCAAATATCTCTGAGTGTTGTTGGAATCATTTTTTTACAAATTCCAAAAGAAATAAGAACTAAACTCTCTTTAAAAAAAACAAACAAACTCATCCTGGAAATATTCCTTTCCATCAGATACAACTATGGACAAATGTGCGTGTATCTTTGATAATGCCAAACGTTTATAAAAGTTAAACAAGGCAAGTGACTGTTTTCAATGAGAAATAGTATAGAAAGATGAACAAAAGCAGCCAATGAAGAGATGAGCTTCCCAAACGTGTTACCCTGGCTGATGTGATGGACTTCAACTCACATTATTTCCCAACCAACATACACAACAGCTGGAGTATTATAAGATCCAATTTATTTGTAGGCTACTAGAATTAGCAAAGGTGGAAGAGGATTTTGAGAATAGGTGATCAAAGGATTATTTCTAATCAATTCCTAACTGTTCAAAGGAGATATTAATAAATTATTTCAGAAAAGAATGGGGATCAATTTCCTTCTTAGTGCCATTATACCACTGACAATGAAACATTACTGGGTGACTTCAAAAACTATGTTCTTTCTCTCTTCTGAGAACTCCTTTTCTCCGTATTTGTATCTCATTCTGCTTGGTGATAAGAGCCCAGATTCCGAGAAATGAAATTCTCCATGAAAGGCATGCAAGAGTTTGAGCTTACAATGGAAAATGCCAAGAATGTTCTATAATGAGCCCACAAAGGTATCTCAGCAGCCAATTGAAAGATTACTGGCAAAGGAGCTAGTTATGAAAGTGCATGACCAGATGACTTTATCATTTTCTCAAAATGTCTTCCTTAGAAATGACATCCTCTTTCAGTGAATAGAGAGTTCCCAAAGCCAGGGGAGGCACAGAGAACTTGCTGTTTTCAAATGTACTGAGATTTACTACGGTGTTTCCTAAGAATATCATGAGTGTCACCTAGCTCTGAAGAGGCAGTTGGAGAAACCATAATAAAAGAATTAATGCAAAAATTACAATCACTATTGACTTGTTCTTCTAATTCCTCCACCAAAAGGCATGTGACTTTCTCTAAGACATGGTTTGATAAGGACTGTGTCAAAGCTAAGGAAGCCCTTACTTCAGCTTTTCAGCTGTATAAGGCTGGGACAAAGACTAGCAACAACATTAATATAAAGTCCCCTGAACATCTCCTTGCCATCAAAAAACAGTATAAATGACTGGTGGCTGATAAGAAGAAGCAAGATATGAAAACCACTTGGAAATGACTATTGAAGCTGCAAAATTGAAGAACTCTGCCCTTTTCTGGCAACTACTATCCTATCAGACAGCTAGATCCTCTACTAGCTTAGACTCTCACATATCACCTAAGGTTTGGGAATACCACTTTCAGAAGATGTATGAGGATCCAAATAATGAGATATCAACACAAATGAACGAAGGCTTAACTGAGTGGCCTCCGGTATCAGAGTCTGAAATCAAGTCTCTTTTTGGACAACTCAAAAAAGAGGAGGCTCCGGGGATGGACTTTATTCCAGCGGAAGTATTAAAGAATAATGTAGAATGGTGGACCCCAATTTTAGCATCGCTTTTTACCTATATTGATAATATGGAGCGAATCCCAGAGGATTGGGGTTTGGCTATTATAGTCCCGATTTTTAAAAAAGGGAAGATAGACGATCCTGCAAATTGCAGGCCTATTAGTCTACTAAACATAATTAGCAAGCTTTACGCTAGACATCTTCATGGAAAACTCAAGGATTGGTTGGATCAGGGAAATCTGATAGCAGATGAGCAGGCTGGCTTTAGAGAGGGTAGAGGAACAATTGAACAATGTTTGGTTCTCCAGCATCTGATTCAAAAATATTGTACCAACAAGAAAACATTATTGTATGCTGCCTTTATAGACCTAAAGGCAGCTTTCGACTCTATATCTAGGACCAAGTTGTGCTGGATGTTGCTTCAATAGATGGTAGGGTCCTCCATTTAATTCGTGCTCTATATTCCAATATGGTCCTTAAGGTCAGATGTAACAGGCGTGGATCCCTTTCAAAGCCGATTAAAGTAGAAAAGGGGGTGAAACAGGGTTGTATTTTGGCTCCTTTACTTTTCAACTTTTATATTAATGATATGGTAAGATGTCTAAATCACCCGGACTTTCACCCCCCCAAATTAGGGTACTGAAGTATCACCTTGCTGCTTTATGCAGACTATGCAGTTATACTGTCCAGGACACTACAGGCCTTAAAAGAGCTTTGAGAATTCTAGCCCAAATACTGAATCAACAATCAGCTGGAAATAAATTATCAGAAAACCAAGATCATGGCCTTCACCAAAAGGCTGAAATTCCATCTTTGGGATATAAATGGACACAGAATAGAGCAAGTAACTAGCTTCAAGTATCTAGGTGTAGTTATGCACGCTATGGGATCAAGGAAAGCCCATTGTGATTATGCGGCTGACTCTGCACACAGATCAGCTAATGCTATCCTAAAATTCTTCTGGCGTAAAGGAGGGTACCAGCAGCTCTTAAACTCTTCCAGGCTAAGATGTTAGCCCAGCTCTTTTATGAGACCTTCGTTGGCTCCCCAACTTCAAATATTACATCCCTGAAAAGAGTCCAATCAAAATTTATCAAGTGACCCTCCAAATGCCCAGATATGTGCCAGATGCTTATCTTCGACTAGAAGTAGGTATGATAAAAGTTGAGGCAAGAGTTCACCTAACTTCCCTGAACCTTTGGCTAAAGCTCAAGAATCATCCTCAAGGTTTAGCACCACTTATCTGAAGCAAAGGACAAAGGATTGTTGTTTAGTTGTTAAGTCATGTCCGACTCTTCGTGACCCCATGAACCATATTGCGCCATGCCTTCCTGTCCTTCACTGCCTCCCTGAGTTTGCTCAGTTTCATGCTCATTGCTTCAGTGATGCTATCTAACCATCTCATCCTCTGCCGTCCTCTTCTCCTTTTGCCTTCAATCTTTCCCAGCATCAGGGTCTTCTCCAAAGAGATCTCTCTTCGCAAGACAAAGGATATAGAGCGGCAAATGGATTTAGGGAAGGCTCCTTACTTCCTATCTCCAGTGTATAGTAAATTTATTGTCACTGCTGCTAACTACCTTGCTCAGCTTGAAATTCCTAGTCATCGGAAAGCTTTTTCTTTAGCTCAAAGCCGTGCTCTCCCCTCTGCAGTCCTGGATGGCAGATATAAAAAAAATCCCATTAGCGGAAAGGTGGTCCTCTTGTGACATTGGAGAGGTAGAAACCACAGACCACGTTCTTCTTTGTTGACCTCTTTATAAAGAGCTCAGGAGTTAATTAATCTCACCCTTGATCAACAAATATCCTGGGAGTAAAGATACAGACTATATGCAAATGTTACTTATAGATGAACAGCCAATTGTTACAGCACAGGTAGCCAGGTTCTGCGCAGCTGCAATGAAGATCCATCAGATTATGATTGGAAAATTGCAGTAACATACCCTTTGTAACTCTTGTTGTATATATATCATATCTTATATATTTACTCTTACTCTTATACGTGTTTATATCCAACCAAATACTAGCTATTATAATATAAATTAATAAGATTGCATTTAATTTTGATTAAGGAGCTCATTCAGCTTGCAATATAAATGTATTTTAATACTAATCAGAAATTGTAACTTCAAATCTATTTTATTTTAGTTGGTTTATCACTCTTTAGACTCAAGGTGTATACTTTTATAGAATTGCCGCTTCTACTGGTCGGTGACTGTAAATATATATATATATATATATATATATATATATATATATATATATATAAAGAGAAGATAGGAAATAGCCTGGTGAAATCATGAGCATTGGAACCAGGAAACTGAGTGAGGAGTGGAAGTAAGAGCTTTTACTGAAGGATTGGGATGATGATATCAACGCCAGTGTTCAATGAAAAGGAGTTGAGGGAGGGATGAGAAAATGGAGAAAGAGAGAGTCAGTGGGAGAGGATGACAGTAGTAGTGGGCAGAGAGAGAGAGAGTGAGAAAAGAGGAATAGACTATCACAGGAAAGGGGCTTGAAAATCCCATCTTCCAGCTCAGTTTCTAGATTGCTGGAGAGACCTTGATCTCAGGCTGATGCTCTTAAATGCCACATCTGTTTGTAATAAAGCCATCCTAATCCTTGACTTTGTAAGGTTTACCCCGTTCGTCTCACAGAAACTCTCGTGACACGTGTGTTCAGCAAAGCAGTTTACTCAAGCGTAACGTAAGTAAGTACAGACAAAGCCAGGGTTGGCTTGGCATAGCTTACATGGTATTTTATAGCTTCCCCATTCCCACACTTTACCCATTGCTTAGTTACAGATTACTCGCAGTAATCCCCCCTCGCCCAAATGGCAGATTCAGTCCAGTGCTTTTGTCTTTCTGATTGCAGTCTATGGGTTGTGCTGTTGTCGCCTTTGTTGGGTTTGCCTGTTTGCACGCAAAGCCGGGAGTTCTTGATCGCTCATTGATTGCTTCGCTCCCGAGCCTCTGTGCTTTCCTTTGTTTGCAGTGCCCGAGGGGAAGCTGCGCTGACCCAAAGTATCCGCTTGCGGTTTTGAGTTAAGCACCGCCACCTGTCCGTAATCAGCTTGCAGTTTCACTTCCCCTTTTTCTCTGCTCGCGCCTTGGCGGTGAAATTGACTTAGGCTAAGCTGAGCAGTGCCTTCGCCGTGCCGGGCCGTGCTGGCTGAATCTGACAGACTTAACCTTGGATCAGGTAGAGCTGACATGTATTATCAAAATTTGAGTGAGTGAAGAAAAGGGGTCCCTGTTAGTGAGTTATGCTCACCTGGTTTTTGTTATTATAATAGCAAAATAGTGTCACTTCTCCTTTGGGAAAATCTGATTGTTCTGACTGCATCTGCTTTTGTATCAGCTGAAGCTTCCAAGTGGTCTTCAAAGCAGGCCAAAGTGAAACCTTTGCCATAGTTCACATGTGACATAACCAAGATATGAATGACTGTGAGAAGAGTGTCCTGGATCTGGACCTGGCCAATTGGCACAAAATATGAATCTGTGTGAAGGCCTTCCTGGGTACAGCTGCCATTTGCTCTTCAAGCAGGAGCTAAGAGTCCAAGAAGGACTCAAAAGTTTGCACCATTTCTGTCTGGAGAAGTGCCAACTCATATAAACTAGAGATGGAAGGTTCCCCAATCTGGAAAGAACATATACTCTTGCTAGAGCTGAGCCTAGATGTTTTATCTATACAGATTCTCAATGCGGTGTCCAGGCATTGAGATAAGACCTTGACAGCATCACTCAGTTGGCCAAGTGTTGAGATATATAACTATCATCAACATACTGATGATGATGATGATGATGATGATGATGATGATGATGTGTGTGTGTGTGTGTGTGAAAAATGTGTAAAACTCCATTTGAATTTTCACATGAATTTTAATGGCAACTACTGACAATCTCTCTTATAATTCCTGATGCAGAAGTAGACAGAAGACTCACAAATCTGGAGGGAAAAAAAAACCCAAGGAAATTTAAACGCAATCAATGTTCATGATTTAAGGTTTTGTCTGTATGATGCCCAAAACAGCAAGTGAAAGAAAGAATAGAAATCATAATGTACAGCTGGAATTTTATAACTGGGGTGATACAGCTCAGAGAAAGAGAAAAAAATACTCTGGGGGAGAAGCTGAAATTAAAATAAATGTGGAAATATTACAAAGAACAATCACAGTTGAACTGGTCTACTTTCTTCCTATCCTGTCAATTTGTTGCTCTAGGGACTGGATAACCTTTGTTCTCAGTACTAAAAGTTAAGTGCAGAAAGATGAAAGGGATCAGACTAAGCCTCGCAGTTATAGGCAGTCCATTACATTACTCCCCTCCCAGTTTTTATGAGGTGGTACCATTTCAATCAAATAAGAAGAAATCATCAAATTCTAATTTGATTAGTAGCAAAGGTAGTAATCTAAATTCACTGGTTAGAAAAATATTGCTCTTCTTCATATGTTGTGCACGATAGTATAAACCCTATGGAGGTTTCAAATAACCCACATTCAAACATTATTAATGTTTCTATGCATGCATTAATCCCTTATATTTCGCTATTATTTTAGAAGATCCACAAAGCTTCCAAGAGAATTCTCTCCAGCCCTTGGGAAGAACCAGCGCCACATCTCTAGAGTTCAAAAATTGCTATGTTTCTCTTTTTTTCTTCCTCCCAGGATTGTGGTATTAAGCCCAGATACAAAGTCTTTCTCTGAACTTATTCCAATTTATCTGAATCTTTCTTAAAATGTGTTACCCCAAACTGCCATGACTAGATTTACACATCAACCCATGTTTTGTTTAATCATGGCTTATTGGATAAACCAGCTGGCTATATTTGAAGTTGTAATCCAAGTTGTAACTAATGCTTTACAAAGAACACTGACTGGATTCATACAATAAGTTAAGCCAATTTCCAAGAATCCACAAATTTATAAACTAAAGTGACCCAAATCTGGATGTCTTTGAAGGGCTACCAAGTATTTATTTATTTGGCAGGTGGGGGAAGCATAATAGCTCAGCAAATAGCTGACCCCATCCACTTTAAGCTGAAAGAGAACCTTTACCATACTGAAAATAAGTGATTTTCTATAGGAAAATAACTGGCTTTCTTGTTGTTTCACTAACTCCATGAATGCTGCTTTGATCTCAATACGGAGGTGGTTAAAAACCTGCTGACTCATAATCAGACATTTCTTCATAGGCTAGTCACTGTTTTTGGCCATGCAACTATGGCATGATTTGCATTTGTTTATTTTCTTACATAGTTCAATAAACAAATAAATGCAAATCATGCCATAGTTGTTTGTCTAATTTACAGGGAGGGAAGCTATATTGATCCAAGGACTGAACTCATTCAGGGCAAGGGCATAAAGAACTCGCCATGGTTGGGATATGTATTTAACCAGCTTGTTCCTGATCCCCTGCTTGAAGCTACTTTCACATTAAGGGCATCCATAAGCAGGGATCAAAAACTCAGAATAGTGCTTCTGAATGTGCATTTGAAGGCCCATCCACCCTTTTTTATATGTGTGGGTCATGTGACACCTATGAAAAGGGGCAGGGCTTCAAACACATGGTTGTGGCCACAGTCTTGACTTTTTGACACCCCTCCCCACAGAAACATCCACTTTATACTTAGGCATTGCATTCAAGTCCTCCCCAAATCATACATACAAAACCACATAGTTGCCATTCCCACACAAATTCAGTATTTATATTAAATTACTACATATACTGTGATCCAATCCGTTTACAGGTCAGAGAGCGTTCCAAAAAGAACCTTTTTTGGGGAGGGGGGGGTGGTCTCTTGATATCTCTTGTTTGCTTGTTTGCTTGTTTTGAGGCTTAGAGCTGTCTTTAAAGACACAGAGGGAAAAAATTATTTCATTGGAAATTAAAAGCCAACATTCATTCATTCATTCATTCATTCATTCATTCATTCATTCATTCATCAGATTTATATAGCTGCGCATCTCATGACAAGTGACTCTGGGTGGTGTACAACAAAGCTACAACCAGGAAGTTAATAAATACTAAACAATTATTATTTTATTTATTTATCTATCAAATTCATATAGCCGCCCATCTCATGAAAATGAAAAGGTGAGTTCTTCAAGGCCTCCATAACTGTGCCTCTGGGAAGAAGTAAAGCAAATGAATAACATAAGATTTACTAGAATATGAATTCAACCATAGACTATTTCTTCAAAGTCTTAGAAATTATTTTTTTAAAAAAATCTTCCACTCTCATTGGTCATATAGCCTTGTTTCTTAACTTGCCTAATTTTCCCCAAGTCTTTTGCCTACAATCTCTTCAAACGGGAGTTACCAAGGACTGGAGTTGAGACACACTTCTAAGGCATAATGATTTATTTTTTACATGCGGCCCATGCACATATCAAGGCATGTTTAAAAAATCACCTATGATCCACGGGGAAATAAAGTTATAAAGATTCCCTCAAGCCAAACATCAGTGAGTGCATGGATATATCCATGTCCTTTTCTCAGAAAGTGTATGAAAGCACTTCATCATTGCCTGCATTCAGGATCCTTTTTTCCTTTCCTGTCCAGCCTACTTTTCCAAGCCCACAAACAAAACTAACATGAAGCTGCTGATACACCATGGTCAGGCAGAAGGTCTGCATCAGGTGGGAAGGTAAATGTTTTTGCTTCTCTTTCAGATACAGCCAGGTGAACTCACTACCAAGTGTAACAATTTTGGGGTAGAAGGAGCTAAAAAGACACTTAGTCCAACTAAGCCAATAAAGAGGCATGGTACAGAAAGAAAGGTCACCGTACGGGGTAACTGGCATGAGATAGTACTAATTCAGATTGGTTCAAACTCATGGACAGAATTCAAAGGAGGGTTTGGTAAAGAATTTCATTTGAAGGAATTGATTATGGCTGCAAAGTAGCAATCATTTTTTAAAGGATATAGTAGCTGTCAACTGAACCATAAAATACACCATATTCAGTTTCATTCCAGAGCCTTTGTGGGAAAAATGTTACCTCCCATCAGTAGCTTCCCCCCATCTTTATTTTAAAAATAGCCACATTTTTTTAAATTCCAAAACACTCAAGGATACATTGCCAGGTTTGGAGAAAATAGATACAAGCTGGTAAATGCTAAGAATCATGTCAGCAATCTTAAAGTTAAAGCAAAGGGGAAAATGCCCACAGCCTTACTGCTGTTCTTTGGAAACAGTAACCATGCATCCTTACAATTTAAGAAATTTGCCTATATATCCAGGGGGAAAAAAAATCCTCCAAGTTTGGCAAATGCCATTCTCACCTTAGCGTTGCACTTCTGCATTCATGTATATTCCAGAAGTGGCCTAGTATAACATAACGTTTCTGTTCCTTCAAGAACCACTGGAATAGACATCTAGATGGACCAATCTCTTAATTCAGAATAGTGCTTCATATTTTACCAGAATGGTGAAGAATCTCCAGGTATCCTATGCTATATACCAGAACTTCCAGGAACTTAGTATCTAATACAAATTCCATAGTACATATAAAGAACTATCTTGAAATGATTAAGCTCTCAGGACCATTATGACATTTACCAGATTTACCTTGTGGAGGTTCTGCTAGGGCAGAATGGCAACTGGCCAGTGCATTTAATTAATAATAGCTACTACCTAATTGTGATATCACAAAGAAAAAAGGGTCATGAGGGAAATCCAAGTCCACATTCTCATACAAGACCACAGATCTAGGCAAAGTCTCTGAGACAGAAGCTACTACAGAACAGGTGATTTCAAATATTTTCAGGTTATAGGATCTGTTAGTTAAAACAACAACAATATTCCCTGAGCCTTCATCAAGGGCAAAGCCCTAACAATAGAGAATTGGCTGCATTCAAGTGAAGTGTTTGGTTTTGGGGGCAATGTTGGGCTTCAAGATTTTGTGATCACAGTCTAGACACAGATTTCTTGAAATTTTGCCAGCAATTGTGGCTGGCATCTTCAGAGGCAAGGTGGATCCTAGGGTTCCATGCAATACAATTCGAAAAGCCTAACTACCATATTTTTCTGACTATAAGATGATACTTTTTTCTAAAATCCTTACGCTAAAAATTGAAGGGTATCTTATTCAAGGAAGTCAGATGAGGAGAGAACTGCGCAGTTGCAAAACTGCCCATACTTTGTGTCTGGAAACAGGCTTCCTCCTATTGCTAGCCTCCAGTCACGAGTGAAATAGCTTGACTCTGCAAACGGACTTCTTTCAATCACGAGCCTTATGTAACTGACATCAGCTGATGCTGAACAAATCAGTTAGAGGAAGTCTGTTTGCAGAGACAAGCTATCGACAGTTTCAGTCATGATTGAATGTAATCAGTTATGCAAAAGAGCATGGAAATAGAGCTGCAGAGAGACGGTTTGGACCTCCTCCCACCGAGTGTATCAGGTAAATGTTACCTAATTACTAAATAAAAATGTGTTCTGCACTATCTTTAAAATATTGATTTCTTAATTTTGGGTTGGAAAAGTGGGGGTCGTCTTGTACATTGGGGTGTCTTATTGATGGAAAAAATACAGTATATAGCAATGGACAACCCTTCTCCAAACATGGTGGTCACACAACTCCATTGCTATTTGCCACACCAGGGTAGAGGGCTTGCTTTTCTTGGAGTTATGACCAAGGAAGAAGAGTACCTCTCTGTGGTCTTGATTAAAATCTTGTTTGTGGTCTCCTTAAAAACAAACACACAGGAACATGTTTCCTTCAATATAGTTCTAACTGCAACAGTGACATTTCAGGAATCCCCGCTTCTCATCACATTCAGGTAAGCCCATCACCAGAACTAGGACAATCAGAATTCAAAACAGATCCCAGCACATATCCCCGGAAGGGAGCAGCTACAAAAATATTGACAGACTTCACTGATTCCCTATTATTATCCTTCACCTCCTTAGAACTTAACTCAGTTTCAAATGCTTCCACAATGTCAAGGGCATTAATTCTATGCAACTATGCTAGTCGGCTATCGATCTCTGAAATTTCATTGCTACCGAAGAACAGTGACAAAGAAGTCTAAGGAAATAGCCTCGTGGATTTCCCTGTAACAATCATATGTAAGTCTGGTTCATTGCCTTTTCACTCATGTCATATTTGTCTCTATTATACATTTTCATTCTTTGTCTTCAATCACTACAACAGTACTATTATCCCTCATGATCTGGTTAGTTCCATTATTCATTATTACGGCTAGTGATAACGCAGGGCTCCAAACAAGAACAGAGATAGGGAAGTTTATTAATAAAATTAAATGATTTGAAAACCCTACCACATTCAGATTCTAAAATTGCAATCAGCAGCAAAATTTATAATTGCACTCCTTCCCATTCCCTTCACTTGCTCTCCCCCAGCACTACATTATCAACTGCCTTACTATCATATGTACAATGTTCACAAAAAGGAATAGTTTTAGCAAAATATCCAGGTAGGACCATCTTTGTTTCTGAGTTTTATCTCTGCAAGGTATGTAGGTATATCATGAAGTTTTTTGAGTCAGGAGGAGTCTGGGAGCACCATTTCAGAAGAACCAATTTTATTACAAGGCACAAGCTTTTGTGAGCTGCAGCTCCCTTTATCAGACACATGAAGTGGCTTTTCTAGGCCTCTAATGAAGTGAGCTGTAGTTCATGAAAGGTTATGTTTTTTAATAAAATTGGCTAATGTGAAAAAGGGCTATCAGACTTGTTTTGATTTTGGCTGCCCTAAACTAACACGGTCCTCCTTCTACAATGTCTTCTAGCATGAGAATCTGATGTAATAAAAGCCCTTTGGGGATATTCTGCATAGCGTTATTATGGGAGTCTTGTAGCTCTGCTCTAACATCCAAATAATATAGAATTATAAGGAATAAAGCATATAGAATTCACTGAATTGAATTTACTTCTGCTTCTACCTCTCTGAAGATTTTCAAACAGGAACTGGATGGATGCTGGTTGGGAATGGTTTAATAGATTCCTGCACTAATCAGGGGCTTAGACTAGAACATCTATAACATTTTTTACCATTCATATGAGAAACAGTGGATGTTTTCAATTCAGCTTTATCTCAGGTATCATGAAGAATAGTATTTCTCAGGCAACCAATGGATGGGAACTTCTTGATGTATCACTCTAAGAGCAAAAGTTTCCTTCCTAAACTTGGCAACCTGGACCATAACTCAGAATTTCAACAAGCATGAGATGGGTGAACAGAGGTTTGCAAGGAAATTTGCAATATTGTTAACCTATGTTTACATTAATTAATCTGCATAGAAGGAACGACGATGATGGAACATGCCTTAAGGTTTCATAGGAAGTTGAAAGGATGGTCATTGCAGGTCATCATCGCTAGTTCCCCCTTGCTAACTGAGAACGCACGATCTTACTGCATAATAAATACAGTTGTTCCTTTCTTCGTTTTTGTTCTTAAAACTTTCATTCATTTCATAATAAACTTTTGATCAATTTCATAACAAACGTTGCCATCATCTCCTTTGCTTTTATTTTCTGCTTTTTTCAGTGGGTCCTAGGTGCTACATCTTTTTTTCCTGAAAATTTAGCATTTGCCATCCAATCAACTCAAAATTCTCAGATAATCTACTTTAGAGTCAGATTTGTCTGTCAGATTTGAGATAGGGTTCCTATTTTTATCTACACTTAAAGAAAAATGTACAGGATGCAGATTGTTATTTTACGAGTCATCTAAAATAAAATTTCTAAATAGGAGGGGATGTTTTAAAAAAAAAAGAATAAATATCCAAGGAACTGCTTTGACTGTAGAGATCAGGTTATTTGGCACATTCAGATATTATCAAGCCTAAGAAAAAGGAAAATTTGAAATCCCACAATAAATGTAACTAATCTCAAAAGAGAGAGAGAGAGAGAAAAGAAAAGAAAAGAAAAGAAAAAGAAAAAGAAAAAGAAAAAGAAAAAGAAAAAGAAAAAGAAAAAAGAAAAAAATCTTCTCAACCCAGACTGTGTTAAGAAATAAAGGTTAATCTGTTATAAATCCCTACCCAATTGTTTTGCTTCTTTCTGTAAAGTTTAGGATGAGATTTTACAAGGCAAACAGTTGTAATAGGACATTTCCTTCACAAGACTGTTTATCTTCCTACTGTGCGTTACAGATTATGGGAAGCTTAAAAAATAACAACACAAACTTTAAAAAGTATAGATAATAAATCCAGCTATTCAAGCAGAAATGTTTGAAGCTCCTCTTTTTAAAAATGTCATGTTTCCTTTTTGTACATGTTTCCTTTTGTTCCATCTACAATGGGTCATTAGTCTGTACAAATATTCAGTTCAAAGATTTTGCTTGAAAGCAATGCAGCTGAATCACCGAATTGAATCAATTTTTCCAAAGTAATCATAAAGCCCATTTGAATCATCAAATCAAATGCTGTCAGATCAGTTTGAATTGTTTTGATGTTTTTGTGCATGCAGAGAAACAGTTTTTTAAAAAAATCCAGAAATTGAAATGAAATCAAGCAAATCTGAAGATTCAATGTATACATTCAAATTTAATCAGATTTTCTGAACTGAATACCTATGAATTGAATTTTGCCTGATTTGCACAATCCCAGTGAATAGAACCGAGCAAACAGTTCTGTTTCAAATAAAACCAGCATATAGGACCTGAGGCCTTGCTGCACGGTCCAGCGGAGGCCCTGGCTGCAGCCTGGAATAAGGAGGTGGCTGGGGCCTTGGACAGGATCACGCCTGTGCAGCCTCTCTTGGGCCATTGCCCTGGGCACTCCCCATGGTTTATGGAGGAGTTAAGGGATCTGAAAAGGGTTAAGAGATGTCTAGAGCGCTGCTGGCGGAAAACTAAAGATGAGGCCGACTGAACACGGTTCAGGCCCAGTTATGGGACAGAAACAGCATTGGTCACACTTTTGGATGATCTCTGGAGAGAGCAGGATGAGGGTAGTGCATCCATCCTTACTCTTCTTGACCTCTCGGTGGCTTTCAATACCAACAACCATGGTATCCTTTTGGGTCGGCTGCAGGAATTGGGGCTGGGTGGCAAAGTGCTGTGCTGGTTCAGTTCCTTTCTCCAAGGCTGAACGCAATCGGTGTTGATCAGGAGCGAGAAGTCCAATTCATAGCCTCTACTTTGTGGGGTGCCTCAGAGTTCGGTGTTTTCGCCACTCCTATTTAACATCTACATGAAACCATTGGGTGAGATCATCCAGCACCATGGGTACACTGATGATACCCAATGATACATCTCCATCCCGGGTGACCTAAGTGATGCTGTGACTACCCTCTCGCAGTGCCTGGAGGCTGTAGGGGCTAGGATGGGGGGCAACAGGCTTCAACTGAACCCTGGTAAGATGGAGTGGCTGTGGGTACGGGGACCCTCAAGATCTAGGAGTTTATCATGTTTGGTTCTTGATGGGGTTGCACTACCCCAGACATACCCGGTGCATAATCTAGGGGTCGTCCTGGACTCAAGACTCCTGTTCGAAAAATGGGTGGTAGTCATGGCTAGGAGGGTCTTTGCGCTACTTTATGTTGTGCAGCAGTTACGCCCCTTCCTCGATCAGGAGGCCCTCCGCATGGTCACTCATGCCCTGGTCACCTCCCAGTTGGATTACTATAACGCGGTCTACATGAGGCCACCCTTGAAGAGTATCCGGAAGCTACAGCTGATGCAGAATGTGGCGGTGCAGACAGTTCTGAATGCCCCTAGGAGGGCACATATAACACTGCTGTTATGCGAGCTGCATTGGTTGCCAGTTTGTTTCCAGGTCCAATTCAAGGTGTTGGTCCTCACCTTTAAAGCTCTTCATGGCACAGGACCAGGTTATCTAAGAACCTGTCTCACCCCGGTTACTTCAGCCGCCCACTCGGTCCCGCAGAAGGGACATATTGCAGACCCTACCAGTCAAGAAATTTCAACTGGTGGGGTCTAGGCAGAGGGCCTTGTCTGCTGTGGCCCCCGCCCTATGGAACAATCTGCCTCCCGAGGTCCGGTGTGGTCCCACTCTCATGGCCTTCAGGAAAGGGGTGAAATCCTGGTTGTGCCAGAAGGCCTGGGGGCCGGATGGGGGCTTGCACCAGTGGAGGTGGCTTGTGGGATGATTGACCTTGCCGCCCCCCCCCCATCATCTTGAATGTTTTTAGTATTTACATACAGGGTTTGTTTGTTATACTTGTTTTTTAATGGATTATTTATTTTAATTATTTATAGGGTATTTTTAATTGTTGATGGGGTTTTTGATTTTAATTGTGAGCCACCCAGAGTCACCCACTGGGGGGAGATGGGCAGCATACCAATTTAATATTAAATAAAAATAAATAAAATAAATAGTACATAATTTCAGTATCATAGCTGGGATCAATACAGAGTTATAAAAAATCTGGAATATTCATATGGCTTTTTGATGGGTCACAAAGGATTTGTGGGAATGATGTCCTTTTTTCTCACTCCAGGCATGAAGATTCCAACTTATTTTTTTACTTTCAAATTGTATTTGTGATAGTAGGGCTCTGCCAGCTTTTAGATCTGAAGCAACAAGGTGTTTTAGAGAGTGTGAGGTTATGAAAGTAGCATCTCTCTAAATGCCTTAAACATGTATTCATTCAGAATCATACAAACTTTATGTAAAGCAGCTGCATGATCCTGAGAGAAGATGGAACTGTTTTAAAGAGATGTGGATAGATGTTATATCCGGGTGAAAACTCCCTTTTAGTTTTGAATCTGAAGCATTGCACAATCCTATTTATCAGTTAATTAGGTGTCATTCAGACAGACCCAGCGCTTGACGACCAAATAGACAAATGCCTGCCATCCTGACCTATCTCTAACAGAACCCACGGCATTTCCAAGGGCATTCCAATAATCTTCTTAATTTTGGCCATCTCCCTTATCCATTGTATTTCTCTTCTACTTCTAAAAACCTTACCAGGCATAGCACATCGTCTGCTTGTATCACATGCTCAAATGATGAGAGTTATATTTGTAAGTCACTTCCTTTTGCTACAAATCTCACATGGTTTACAATTAATTGTTGCAGATGTTAATAATATATAGAGTCAGGAAATGCCATATGGGGTATTTGGTCTTGACAGCAGAAGTTCAGCAGATAGGTCTACACCGTTGCTAAGGCTAAACATAACACAATGTGCTGTGGGAACACAGTCAACGTCTCTGATGTCACTCTTCACACTGTATTCAATTACTGTATACCTCTGCGGGGAAAGATTGGAGAGAATCAGAGACTGGTAGTGTGAATGTCAGTTTGAGGCCAAGACGTAATCATCAATAATAGGAATTAGCCTTAAACTCTGAAATAGCTTCTTATGACATTCATTGTCATCCTTAATATACATTCTGAACTGTTTTAATAATATTTTATTAAAATTTTACATGGTTAAAAGCTAATACAGAATTAGAAAAGATATACAGACAAAAAAGAAGAAACAGGACAAGAGAAAGAAAAAGGAAAAGGAAAAAGAAAGACATATAAAAAGTGACTTCCCCATCCCTCCAAACAAATATAAGCATTTACAGTAACTTAACACCTTCTCTAATTATTACAGAATTTTTTTTAAAAAAAAACTCTTCTTCCCATTTCTCATCACTAAATAATAACTAAATTATAGAAAGATTCATCAGTCTTACTTAACAAAAGCATTAAGAGTACCAGTAGTAATAACCTATATGTTTTCAGCTTAGACAAATAAATATATTTCGTATTTTGACTTATACCTCTCTCTAATAAGTAAGACACAAAAGATTTATCCCAATAGGTATAAAGAATATCACTAATAGTATCATATATATTTTAAAGATCCAATTTACATTCTAACCTGTAACTTTCTCTAACAAGTAGGAGGTAAAAGGTTTATCCCCATATCAAAAAAAAAATCTTTACATCGTCTTGCAATCCTGGTCAGGAAAAAAAAAAAAAAAAGAATCCAATAATAACAACCCAAAATCAAAATTTATACAAATTAACCCTGGCCAAATAAGTCCACTTTGAATTCCCTTTTCTCCTTCTTAAGAAGCTTAATCTTCACTTATCCAAATAGAGCCCCACATAGTGATTTCTTTCCATTTTCTCCCTGTCTGTTTTCAGTAGCAACTTCAGAGATTTAGTATTTCCCTTCTGTGGATCCAAAATAAGATAACTCTCCAAGTCATTCTTCTGATTTATAATCAGAATATTTTATTTATTTATTTATTTATTTTATTTAGTGGACTTGTCCCCACCCATCTCCCCACAGTGGGGGACTCTGGGTGGTTTACAACAAATTAAAATCATAAATACATAATTAAAAGTTATAAAAAGAGAACCACAATTACAGAGATAGAAAAAGACTAAAAGATCCAAGAGGCCAATAGAGGCCACACCAGGCCACTAAGGGGCTACCCAACCCCATTGGATATCCCTTTTAACTGTTAAAACATCAGCCAGCATAGTGGTATATCCATTACAACTTCTTTCTTCATGTCACTCTAGTAGTCAAATATTTTTAAGTCTATTTTCAAATCCACAACATCTTTTTCCATATCTTCCATATCTCTTTTATAGTCTGGCAATTCTGAGTGATTAACATGGATTCTTTATGCATTTGATACTTTCCAGAGATGGGCAACAACCAGACTCTTTTTTTTTTTTTGGTCATTCTGCAAGAAGGCAAAAGGTTACATTTTGATATTCATTGACCTTTGGAAGTTTAGTGTTTTGATCAACACTGTGTGCATTTTAGCAGGGACTGGGGATGTGCAAGTTAGGCCCCTAACCCCACAATCCAATTCAGTCAAGGCTGTAAACTGGGAAGAGAAGTAAGACAATAATCGGACACATTTTGAAAGGAATTACATGGCATTTAACAGCTAGATACCAAGTATTAGCCAATGCAAAACAGTGAAAAAGTAAGAATTTATTTATTTGAAGAGTCTGTGGTGAGGTGCATTAATGATTCACGAACATTGGTATAAATTTTGATTTAAGTATGAAGTTTTTGTTATACTGCTCCATCTGTAAATTCTGTTACTGTATAATGCATTCAAAGCCAAGAAGGAAGGAAGGAAGGAAGGAAGGAAGGAAGGAAGGAAGGAAGGAAGGAAGGAAGGAAGGAAGGAAGGAAGGAAGGAAGGAAGGAAGGAAGGAAGGAAAAAATAACACATTTTTCAACTTTTCTGGAGGCCAGATGTTTGTGGCACTTTGCCTGAGGAAGGGCTTTCAGAAATTAAATGTTTGCATGTTTAGGGATACACACACACACACATACTTTTTATTGAAAAGTTTAACACTACTAAAAAATGGTACAAACTGAAATAAGAGAAAAGAGAATAGAAAGAAAAAAAAATACAAAGTGCAAAAAAAAAAAAGGAAAGAGAAAAGAAAGAGAAAGAGAAAAGTAAAGAAATAGAAAAAAGAATATGTAAAGAAGTGACTCCTGATCTTCCTTGCAATGAATGCAGGCAAACTTAATATTTCTCCACCCCCTATAAGGGTTATATACATAATTCACTTCTCATAACTCCCCCCTTATCCATTCACAAATCCAGAAATTGTTCCTGTCCAAGTATCGGCAAAAAGTACATAAAGGGTTTCCAGAATTTAATAAAAATATTTCTTATTTTAACCTTGATCAAACAAGTCAACTTTATATTCCTTTCTTTTGCCTCTGACAATCTTGATCTTTAATTCATCAAGTTGCTGTTGTAGGATTGAATCTCAGTTCAAACTTTCTTTCTCCCATCTCCAAGATTTCTTCAAGGTTTTAGAAACCCTATTTTGAAAATTCAATGAAAAGTCTTTGCCCAGGTTATTTATCAACCCTTGGCTTATCACTTATATTTCCATTTTGGCTGTAATCTCTGTTTTATCATCCACATTTTTTTGATTTTCCAAAGTTTCTACATCAGATGGAATTTGTTTCATCTCTTCTTGTTGGTCTATAAATTCTTCCATGATGTTCTCTTTCCCATCTTTCATTTTTTCTTTAAAATCTTCTTCAAAAAATGCATTAGCAGATACAGAAATTATTGCTGTCAATTTGGCTATACGTTTCTCTCCCAATTCTTCAAAAATCCTTTGAAATATCTCTCAGGTCATATCTTTATCTGCCATTTTATAAATTTCACTGCGCCTCCTTTAGTTCTAAAATAAAAGGCAGATTTTCTCTCTTTTTTCTTTTTCTTGCCTTGGACCCTTCTAGTGTCCCATTTCTATAATCCCCAAATCTTAAATTTCTTTGCTTCTTTATTTTCAAATTTCAACCAATCATCTCTTTCCTCATAGACTAAACAATTTATGTTCCCATGAAGATATTGTTCTGTTTATTTAATTATTTCAAATGTCTTAGCAAAAGTCCTAATATTCCAAATTCTTCTGATCCCTTAATTCATTTCAAACTTTCTTAAATTAAAATTTTATTTAGTTTTTTGCCACTTATTTTGCATTCTTTAAATTCTTTAAGGTGTATTTAGTTTTTCCTCTATTTTGGGATGAAGTCTTACTCACCAGGTAGTTACATTTGGGGAGATATTTTAGTGAGCCCCAGTGAAGATATTACTCAACTATAGCTTGGAAATTAACAATGCTGAATGATTTTTTTTCCCCTTCTTCCCCACCCCCACCCCTCCAATTCTAGGTTTGGTGAGATAGAAGTATTTTAATATTAAGTAGAGGTGTTTTTAATGCTACTGAAGGAAGATGGCATATGTTGCAATTTAAGAAATAGCTTTTACTCATTATTAGACAGAGGCCAACTTTGTTTAGTTTTCTTTTTTTTTCTTTTTCTTGTCAAGTGTGTGAAAAACCCCTATGCAAATTTGTGAAGCAGATCAAAATGCTTCTGGCTTCTCTTGCAAAACAAAGAAAATACGCCCCGTATTCACCTTGAATTTTCTTTCAGAGGCCTTCTGCTCACATTTGGGGGTGGGGAATCTCCCCATCTTTCACCTGAGGCATTTCACAGATCTTAATGAGGTTTTTTAGTTTTCCTGTACAATGCAGACATGTTCCACCCAAAGGAGACAGAACAAATCATAATAAAACAACTCCAAATTAGACCTGATTTTTTGCTCTGAGCCACATTTGGTATAACTCTAGTTATTATGGAATAGAAAATGGCCTCAGAATAAGCAAATATATAATGATGCTCTTCACATTCCTGAAGGTCAATGTTACAGCATAATTATTTATTTCATATACAGTATTGTTATCTTGTCTTCCCTCTATGGATTTCAAGTTGATGTATTCTGTTATCTACACAGCAGCCCTGATTCATTATTTAGACAGGGGTAGTTCCTGGTTCAGTAACTGTTTTTTGACATTTTGACCTAGGTGCTCTTGTTTTAAATCCAGCATTTTAGCTACTCCTCTGTGTTGGCTTGGCCGTACATATCAGTGCAAAATTAGGACAAAATATTTTTCCTTTGATTATGTTGAAAGTATATTATATCAGTCCTCAGGAAAAACGGTTCAGAGCAGAGAATTATTTATGTATTTTAGATTTTTGTCTATGTTTCATCATGCTGGGAGGTGTAGCGTACTTACCCTCAAAAACAGACAGGAGACTGATGCAATGTGAACATACTTATCCAGAAGAAGCCACAGTGACATCATGCCACATGCCTTCCATACTTCCGTGGCTGGTACCCATGAATGCAAACCAAAGCATTATTATATAGTCTGCCAAATTGATAATCTACAGTTGGCTGGCTTTCACACATTCCCCATCTTATGTCAGTATATATCTGTTAAGCCGTTCCTACTGTGTTATTCAAATGACATATTGCATAAAGCAGAGAAATAAGGTTGCCAATGTTCTTAGCAGCAGCAGCACCCACAGAAGTGGTCAAACTAGTGATTTTGTTGAAATCAGTGATGCAGCTTTATGACACAAGCCTCACCTCAGTTTTATATTCACTAGGATATCACACACACATCCAAAAGAAGCAAAGTTTGTGGTGCATCATAGTTAGAAGGAAACTTGAGGGATCTGATTTCAGATCTACAGTATTTCTCGCTCTCTCGCTCTCACTCTGTGTCTCTCATCTCATCTTTCTTATAGCAGTATTGTGATTTCCACTAAAAATTATCAGTGCTGAGCTTACAAGGCACTAATAAGATAGTGAAAGTGTTAACTATAATGCAAGGTAGCCACAACGATTAACAATAAATACCTGGGAACTGTTTAACACTAAACATTCAGAACCAAGGCTTTTCAGACAATGGTTTAGCTTAAATAAAAATTTATCTACAGATTCTTAGGCCTATAAAGGTTCCATTGTGTAGGAGATCTCATTTTATCCATCCCTCATTATACATTTTGACATACACATAAATTAACCCAATGAGTAAGTTTAATCTTATCAATCACATTGACTGTAATGTCCTATTGTATTGTTGCTAGTTAACTGTAATTGTAATGTAACCTATTAAAACAATAGTTTCCATAAGTCTGTAAATAGGGGCAGTTATCTCTTTAGGGTTCTGCTTCTTGGTCTCTTGGACACAACCTGTCAATAAATCAATCTGTGCTGTAATGTAATTGTATCTTGGTCTCCAATGGAAACTTACTCCAAAAGGGAAACTTCTCTTCCATCTCATACTCATAATTGTTGCAAAGGAGGATGCAAGTCCTTTGAAAGAGGGCTCTGGCACATGCAGGAACAAACTGAAGTGGCCACACATCTACATACTCATGTGGAGAAGCTAGGAACAGCTTCTGAAGAGAAAGACATATCTGCTTTACTGAACTGAACAGAGGTCCTTTGCATACACTCCCCTCTGTTGTAAAGCACTTCTGTCAAAGGATTTGCACGTGATTTTGAGGAATTGGGTTACCACTATGTAGGTCACTAGTGCATCCAATATATGGCCAAATAATTTGGCATGAACAAGAACCAGCATATGATGTGATGATCCCAGATCTCAAAGCAACCACAAGCACATTTATTTCATGTCTGAAAATGAACAAAGAAAGACTGCCTTATCTGCTTTATTCATTTTTTTCCTTCTCCCCATTATATTTTACAGTTCTCACAAAAAGATCATTAGATTACTCAGAAATGTTGCAAAGCATCTAGGGATCAATTGAACTTACAATGACAGTATCAATATCAGGATGTCAAACATCAATATGCAGAATGCAGCAAGCTACCTTTAGAGAGCAACTACTCAATCAAGAGAATAAATACAAGTCCCCAAAGGGAATAAAATAGTAATAGTAAAACATAAACTCATAAATGACGTACTCTTCAGCTTTGGAAAGTAAGACTCTTCTACTTTTTCTCCCTAAGTTCTAATAAAATATAACTACTACAGTTCTGTAGTTATCTTAATTAGAGTTAATGAAATATCTCTTAGTCAATCAACTAATGAAATTTTATTGATTAAGCACATATCCCAAGCACCATAAGATGGTTCAGATTTTCTTTTCCAAGGCTGGGAAGGAAATCCAAATTTCAGTATTGGATTCCCTCTCCTGCCTCCCCACCAACATTCTCAATTTGATTCTTCTAAGGTCACTGTGATGTTGGAGAAGCCTTAAAAAGGAATGGTGATAGTTCATTATTGGGTGGTTTACCATGGCCCCAAACACATCAAAAATGTAGACCAGCTCTTGAGATGGTTTCAATTTATTCTCTTCCAATGGCAAGCAATAAGAACAATTTGTTCTTCTGAATGCTGCCTGACAGGAGATGAAGAAATATACTATATCTCTGTTCTCTCGTCTGTCCTGTTAGTTGATATGTAGCAGGAACTCAATATTTGTGTTCTGCTCTTAATAATTCTGAAGGGTCTTGGGGTGGAGGTGGGGGAATGATAACTGGGCTATTTTCTGAAGGAAAAATAAATCACTTCTGCCATAAAGTGGAGAGAAAAACTGCTTGTATTAAGTTGTATCTTCCATACAAGATATGATGTACATGTAGAAGTTGAGGCCAATGTACTTGAATACTGGTCCATTGTATTCAAAAATGTTGGTAGAAATCACTGGGCAGTCTCATATATGGGAGTTCAACAATCAAATAAAGATATTAAAATTAAACTCTACTATAATATTTTATAGTAACTAAATTATATTATGTTAACGGTAGCCCAGAGTTCTGTATCAATTTTATCATACCACCATCTATGAAAGTGGGATAATTTTTTATTTGGGTTGGTGGGATATGTTTTGTTGGGCTTTAATTTAAAAATGTTTTAACCTTATCAGCCACTTCTTTCAAAAACAATTTCCATTTCCTGTGCCACAACCTCATAAAAGTTGCATTATACCATCTAATATTCTATTGTATTTTTATTTATTTTTCCTAATTATATGCCACTCAATCCAACAAGGCTGTGATTTACAATGTAGCGCAGCCTTTAAAACAAAAACCATGATAAAACAAATGGTAAGATAGAACAATACCCTGAGGGTAAAACCAACAGCATTGAAACCCACAAAAGAGAGAGTCCCCTTTATCACAAAAATTTTCCCAGGACCCTCTAGAATAGTCGCGTTTTTATAACTTTTTGAAAGACCAAGAGGGTGGAAGGCAATCTCAGGAAAAACGTCTAAGAGAAGACCTTTCTTGAACTTTTCTATCTGTGGACAGCAGCTTCCAACAGCCCAGCTCTGACAGTAGCTAAACCTTGGATGAACTGGTGTTGATCATTCCTAGCTGTTAGAGTAGCTTATAATATAATTCCTCCACTGCTGAAATAATTCTGACAAAATTAAAGCAAAAACTAAAAACTCTTTTAATGCTCCATATATATAAAAATGTCAGTCACCAGCTAAGGAATTTCTTATACTTTTCCACTACACTTGTCCCATTATTGAACTCTCTGATGAATTTAATCAGAGGTTCAGGAAACCAGTCTCATCCATCACTGTACTTGTTTGAGAGCGCTATTTACAATTATGGCAGTATCCATATTAATGCTCTTTTGAACTCTACTTTTCCCAAGCATTTGCTAGATTAGTTTATAGTTATTGATTACTTATAAAAGGCTTTGTGTGTGTGTGTGGGGGGTGCTCTGAGAAGTATAATCAAAATTGTTCTAGGCTGTCACTTTTGTTAATATCTAAAACCTACAACACTGAGCAAAGGCCTTATCAGTTTGCTCTTTGCAATCTTGACCTTGTTCAACATTACCGATCTTGAGAACTTAATAAATATTGCAGATAAATATCTCAAGGCTTACTAAAGTTGCAAGTAATAAGCATTTTAAAAAGAAGTATTTTGGAACTACAGTTTGAGAGAGAGAGAAAAACATATGCATATGAAGAAGAATACAGTAATTAGTACATGATCTTTTATTTAGCAAAGATTAATGTAATGATATCAGTAAAAAAAACTGACAGGTTATCCACTTAGAGAACAGAGGAGTATTAGCTTGGCTCTTGATTATTTTGGTTAATATCATGCAGCTAAAGGCAAAGATCTAGTTTGGTCCAAGAAGTGTGTTTTTGTTTGTTTATTCATTTGTTTGTTTTGATAGATGGGTCGGTCATCAGAATACTTTACAAATGGGATTCCTTGGGATGTAATGACTGAGCAAGCAATTTGTCAGATAAAATCCTTCCCTTCTTAAATAAATTGCTCGGCCTGCCTGATTCTGTCATTCAGATGACTGTCACTCTGATTGATGACCTATATGGAAGAAAGACAGTAGGTGAGGTCCTGCTGGTTGTCTGGAATCCCTCACTCACTTCAGAATTGAGGTGGGCACAAATCACCTTCTAAAATTCTTTATCATATTTGTGGACAAAGACACTGAACAGACAATTTCTCCAAGTTTCTCCCTGGAAAGGGAAATTTTCCAGAATCTTTTCAAGGATAAGACTTGCCTCTTAGTGGTGACAGTAACATCACTACTGAAAAAGTCCTATAGTGGAGTTCCAGCCAGTTCCTCCCCCTGGGGATTTAATGAAAGTATAGGAAGTCCTAAGTTTGTTGGTGGGATGGTGTGCAATGAGAGACAGGAAATTTACATATTCTTGAACACTTCATAACATCCATTCCACCCTAAGAATTCACTCAAATTATCTTTTCTTTTGAAATAGTTTCTAAAGCAAATGTTCTTTCATCAAGTGATTGGGTAGAAACTGATATAGCACAGAATTCCCTATTGGTTTTGGGGATTTTATCATATCACAACTATGATCTTAAAACACTTAAATTTTATTTTAGAAGTATGGAAAAGGTAGACATAATCTTTGGCTCCAATCTTTCTCCTTTTCTCCCATTCTTGATTCATCCCCTTTGTAAGCATGAGAATAAACTTGTAAAATGAGACACTTAATTATTGATAACTGATGCAAAAGGATTGATTGCAAGTTCTGAGTTGGTTTCAAATTAGGCAGGTTCGATCACCCTTTTGTAAACTATCTAGATCTCATCAATTAAGAACGTTAGCAATGTTTGAAGAATGGAATCCATCTACTTCATTTAAGAGGAAAGAAATTTAATCAATGTGCCAAGCTTCTCACTCTTTTGGCTATTTTGAGTGGTATTATTTTGAGTGTTCCAACTTTTCTACTGCAGCAATTGAGCTGTTGTTTTGTAGCTTGTGACTGGACTTCTTTCATTCAGATCTTTTCCAGCTGAACCGGTGGAACAACAGAGGCCAATCTTATGTTTGCCACCATGGAGTTGGGAGGGGGTAAAGTGGGTGTAGGGTATTGAGAGGAATTATACGGCCATAGAAAAGATCATTCATAGCTACATGCCTACTGTCCTGTCTTGTAAATGACTGCTTTTTTTTTTTTTTTTTTAGATCTTTGTTATGAGAAAATTACAGTTTGGATGGGGGATTCCAAAACACATTTTAAAATGTCAAGATTCTAAGTGAGTTTTGCGTGGTTGTTTCTGAACTTCAGTCTCTTGTCCTGCAGATGCACCTTCCCCATTTATACCTAACCACAGTCCAAGTACAAATGGGCCAAGTGATGCCCAGCCAACATCTTTGTCCTGTTGTGTTCCTATGATTTAGCCTTAATCTCATCTCCAGCAGGTGGGTTGTCCTAGCTCTACTGGTGTCCAAATAGTCTTTTCCTCCTTAAACCTCCTTAAATCAAAGCAGTGGCAGTTGCCAACTGTGTATAATCTGATAGGCCACCCATTGTTCTGATGGCACAGTCAGGTGACTGTGGATGGGGTCTACCTGGTGCCATTACAGGCTGATGCAGGCATACACCTACTATTTCAGTCTTGGGCAGCCTCCTTCACTTTCATTCCATTTCGCTGGTTCCAGAGAGAGCCCACTGGCTGGTAGCATTCAGAAGTAGGGCACAGCAACAGAAGAGGGGGCAAACCAGAATTTTATGTCAATATAATTTTCTGCCAATTCACAGATACTTCAGTTTAGCAACAAGGAAAACACCATTACAATTGAGCTTTAATTCTACACATACTTTTTTCTGAGTTCATGTTTGTGTGAGTGTGTGAACATTTATTGCTCTTTGTCTTGTTGATGAGGTTTAGAAATATTGTTATTTCCTGTTCTTATGCTTGTGTGTGTTCATACAAAGTAAAGGTCAATAAAATGCCTAATCTGTTAATTGAATTTACTAAGTAGATGCTGAGAGCCAATTTGGTGTGGTGGTTAAGGCACCAAGCTAGAAATCCAAGAGACCGTGAGTTCTAGTCCTGCCTTAAGCACAAAGCCAGCTGGGTGGCCTTGGGCCAGTCCCTCTCTCTCAGCCCCAGGAAGAAGACAGTAAGGGCAAACCACTTCTGAAAATCTTGCCAAGAAAACTGACTCATCCAGGCAGTTTCCAGGAGTCAACACTGATTTGAAGGTGTGTGCGCATGCCTGCACACACACACACAAAAGCTATGGTAGTCTATGCTGTCTGCCACCCAACCTACAGATATGATGACCAAGGGATTATTTTTAAAAACATCCAATAAATCCATAGAAGTGGAAGCAGTGTCTTCAAATAATCTATTGAGATGAGGAGAAAGGGATTTTGATAACAGATTCTAGTTTTCTCATTGCTGTGTTGTTTCTCATGGGGAACTTTTTACTGTTTTCAAAAATACTTTTTAAAAAAATTGTATGTTTGACAGAATGAAGCTTACTCTTGTGGCCCTAAGGGACAAAATGGTGGAACAAGGGTTTTGCATCAGTTTTCACTGTTTCCTATGGCTGGAACAGCTGAATTATTTTGAGATTTGTCACGTCAGAAAGAAGTGAACCCAGAATGTTCCAATGGGAATCTTTTGAGGAAGACAATTTTGTTCTGAACATAAAACATACTTTCCATTTCATGCATCCCCCCCCCCACACACAATTTATTCTGAAGGCATACACATTGATGTAACATAGGAAACAAATTTAGTTCCTATTGCTAATTGTCATGTTCGTTATTGGGAAATATTGGAAAACTAAAATACATATTTTGCTAGAACAGTGATATTCAAAAGTGTGGGAAGTGTGGCAGAAAAATCTTACCAAGAAAGATAAATATAGTCAAATCTACTCACTTTTCATTGGACATATCAATGGCTCTTCCTAATGGATCATCTAAATCTATCCAAATACTGTTTTGGGTAGAATTCATGAATATGGGTCTTTCAAATAGTTCTATTTCTCTTGAACACTGCAGATCTTGGATTACCCTTAGCCAAGAGCTTCATGGAGTGTCGGTGACACAATTCTCTTTGTCAAGGTGATGAGTTGACACAATTTGCCTCAAGCAGCACTCTCTGGCATTTATGAATATTTCTCTGCCCAGAATTTTTGCTGAGTATTTCAAATACTTCTGGATCACTTGTTTGAGATGGGAGTCTTCTGCTTGAGCTGGATGGCAGATCCAACAAAGTGGTAATAAAAAAAAATGCCCTGCTTTGACTAGTGGTATTATATTCTCCTGTGTCACCCAGGGCATGTAATGATTGGTTCCACACTGATAAAGATTCAGCAGAGCATTATATAAACAGCCAGCTGCAAGTTTCTCTGCTATCAGTTAAAAAAAAAAAAAAGGCCTGACTCCTCATCAAATCACAGGAAGGCTGTTAGAAAGAAAAAGAGAAAATGTACCCTAATGTACTATGAGAGTAATGGGGTCTAAATGGGAATTTGCTGAACATTTTGTAACCCCATCCCTTGCTAAGCAAAGCTATGTGAACATCATGCTTTCAGAAGCTTATTTTTGGATTTAGGCAGCTGCCAAAGACCCTGGAAGATCATCTCCAGAAACATGATGCACCACTCCCAGACTGATAGTATGTCCCTGTGATATTATGCTGTAATATCCATTTGGTATCTGAGCTGATTTATTTCCATCTCTGTTGCATGTTAACACAGTGTATTTTATAGTCAAAATGATGGAACTCTTGCAAAGCTCCCATTGTTCAACTCCAGTTAGCCATCTGGCTTCCAGGTCCCTCCTCTATATGAAAAACCAAGCTGTTGTGCTGAATATCATCCAAGCTTCCCTTACCTGTTTTTAACTGATTGGAGGGGAAATGCTTTGGTAAATGTGTGCTGTCCTTCAGGGTAATCACTAAGCTTTTTAAAAAGAGGCCGAGCAACACATTGTCATATAGGGAAGGGTAGGACTCACTGAAACGTTGTTGTTTGTGCTTCCTTATTGTCCCACACAATGTTCTCAGCTCTTCAATGCTGACAGTGGCCAGAATTCTTGTAGGACATCTGAAAACTCTTTACAGGGTTTCCTGTACTATTATTCCTTTAATCCATTTTAACTTATTCTTACTTTAAGTAATTATAACCTGCTTTGGAATTTGTTTTTAACATTCAAGATGTGGAATTCAAAAAGGAAGGAAGGAAGGAAGGAAGGAAGGAAGGAAGGAAGGAAGGAAGGAAGGAAGGAAGGAAGGAAGGAAGGAAGGAAGGAAGGAAGGAAGGAAGTTCTTGAAATGCTTGGAAGTCAAGCATAGCCAATGCCATGTCTGAGTTTTATGTTTCCAAGTGGCTTGGAGCTAATTTCCTTTGGAGGACAAGACATTGAAAACAGGAATGGTGATCCATGAGTGGTGTGAAACAAAGGGTTAGGGCATAATTAATTATTTCTAGTGACTACCACTGTGTATCTTGAAAGAAATCCAGGTGAATAAGTTTAAGTGTTGCCAAGGTCTTCCTTCTGTAACAGAAGAATTCCAGGTCTGAGTTTTCTAACTAGCGCTGCTGAGCCTAAGACAATTTCCATGCAAAGAATGTGCTCTGTCACTGAACTATGGTTCCTCCCAAAGGAAGCACCATTTATCCCATCATTAAAGACAGGAAAAGAACTCTGTGGCTGAGAAAGGAAGAATCACATTGGCTTTCTACTGTGACTTTCAAAATAACCCAACTGCAGAAATGAATTCTGTATGAACCTCACATAGCAGGTGTCTATAACAAAAATAAATATGCAGCAAACTATCGTGAACTTTGAATCCTCCTGGATTCAGACAGCAATTAAAGACCTATACTAATCATATGTACATTGATTGGCTTTGCCGCTCTTCTCCTTCTTGGCTAGAAAACAGCTTAATTCAATGTTTATTATTTATGCCCTTAGAACATTAGTTACTCTATCCCTCCACCCAGTGTAGCATCCCTAATTCCCAAATACAACATCAATTGCTGGCATCAAAACTAATCATTCCAGCACGGAAACACTATCATATAGTGTAGGATTTCACACTAAATAATGCAGATCTCCCAAATTCCCTTTTGATGCAAATCAAGAAACAGAATAATGGATAAAAGCAGAAGACAGAGAGGGGAAAATCAGCACAGAGAGGCAGTTATCTCAAAACTCTTGCTATATTCAGTATTGATCTGGCATCCTCGCACAACATATTTACTAGACTTACATATAAAGGTTGGCTAAAATTAACCCTAAGTCAAGAAACCAAATTTCAACACCAAGTGGGCTACTGTGCTTGCAGACTTAGGGACATTCCAGACTTTCATACAACATAAAGTCCCATGAATCAGGATCAAGAGTGTAACATTCTTAGCACTGAACATGTTAGCTTAGCACAGATCAAGTGCTGATTAACAAGGTTGTCTTTACTACATAATCATTTCTATAGTGTGCAATGCCCCAGTTAGGTAAGAAAATTATTTCTATTTATAAGCAATTAGATCTGCGCTTAGACATATATGGAGCTAATCCACCAAAATAAATGGAATGTAAATTCGTTGTGGCTAATTTAATTTCAATAGTACTTTCAGGAAGCCAAAACTAATCCCTAAATTTTGAGATACATTATGTCACTATTGTTCTCATGTACTACTGTTTTACTGCTTCTTGCCAAAAGTTCATTCTTTTTTTCCTCCATGGAATGATTCCAAACAAGCAGAGATCATACAGTGAACATGCCCATATTAGCTCAGTACTTCTTTCAATCAGATTTGGCTCCACATGGAGGGAAACAAAGCCAATTAAGAATGAGGGCAATACTTCTTGCTTAAAGGGCCACACAGGTTATCCTAGCCAATCAAGTGTATAGAAGTGAAATCTCTTCAGCAGTGTTAGTTATTTGTTTTTATCTTGCCTTACAATCTACATAAACAGGAACAATACATACAATGCAGATATTATTATCAGATATTATGGTAAAAAGCTGGCCCCAAAATATGGCCCATACGTCTAAAGACAAGATACAAATACAGTGGTACCTCGGGTTACGAACTTAATTCGTTCCATGACTCTGGTCGCAGCCCGAATTGGTCGCAACCCGAAGCAAATTTCCCCATAAGGTTCAATGTAATTACCGTTAATCCGTTCTGGCGTGGAGGACAGGGAGGCGGCTATTGCTTGGAGGGAGAGTCCCCCTCCCTACGACCACGTGTCAGGGGCGGAAAAATGGCCACGGACCACATGTCAGGGGTGGAAAAATGGCTGCAGACCACGTGTCGGGATGGAAAATGGACGCGGACCACATGTCAGAGGCGGAAAAATGGCCACAGACCACGTGTCAGGGGTGGAAAAATGGACGCGGACCATGTCACGGGAGGGGAAATGGCCGCATATCCTGTTTGTACCCCGAGGCGGAGTTCGCAAACCGAGGCAAAATTTTGCAGCCGGAAGCTGGTTGTAACCCGAAAAGTTCATTAACAGAAGCATTCGTAACCCGAGGTTCCACTGTACAGTCTTTTCTACAACATTAATTCTATTTAGTCAATTGTTGACATACTGCAGTTGCAGTTACAGATTGGGCCACTTTCTTAGAAATAGCAGAGTCATGACCGGCCAGAAGAAAAGCCATATAAAATGTGTGCATTCCATCAGGCATTTTTGATGAAACAGGCATTATATGCATGAAGCTGGAATCTCTGTAGTAAAAGCAGAACAAAACATCATGACCTACTGTAATCAATCTATTTCACCCATTTCACATGGGCAAGCACATTGACAGTGTGGGTCTTTTGGGATCTTCTTCCCCCAAAGCTGAAGGAAAGGCATTGATATGGGCCAGGGGGAAGTCTCTTTGTTTAATTCACTGTGTTCATAAAGATATTGAGTAGAGGAGGTGCTTGTCTTGAAGCAAAGATGAGTAGATATCAAACTTAGGGGTGGTGTTTTTTTTTTTTTTCTTTTGGTGTTCATGTATAACTAAGGGCCAGCTAAATGCTCTCAGTCCAGAGATACTAGGAGGCTTGGTGGAATCCAATAAAGTACCATTGAAGAACCAACCCATAGACTCTCTTCCAAGCAAAACGGAAGCTATCCTGTAAAATTAAATGTGCCAAACCACACAGAAAATGTAATACCCATAGTTAAGAATGGAGCCTGTTGTAGCAAAATTCGAGTTAAATACACACTGGTTCAAGTTCATTACACAATAGTACTTATACAGTAATATACAATAATACTGTTCCGGCTTACATATAAATCTGACTTAAGGATAGACCTTGGGAATGGAACTTGTTCTTAAACTGGGGACTACCTGTATTGATTTTAGCCTACAGTTTACTGAAACAGTTTGTAAAAATTGTATTTTTTTAATGAACAATAAAGTATCCAGAAACTTATGCAGTTGCAGCTGGGATTGGAATGCTTAATTGTGACCAAATAATATAGCCCTGCATGTTAGATATAACAGTGAGGTTCCAGAAAATGATGGGAGTGAGTAACTTCTTAAACAGCCGTTAAGAAGGAATGTTGCCATTATGGGGAGCATTACCTAGCTGAGATGATTAACAACCTAAGTCTTATTATTCAAAATATGAGAACAAGGGTTCATAAGTCTATGGAACACACATTCTGGACAGGAACTGGGGCAGCACTATAGCTATATTTTTAAATAACTAACTTTTAAAAATCAGTATTTCAGTTTGTAATCAGGTGTGACCCAGAAATAGGAAACAATGTTATTCCAATGTTTTAAAAAGGGAAAAAGTGGATCTGGGAAACCATAGACCAATCATCTTGACATCAATAGCTGGGAAAATCCTAGAAAATATCAAGCAGTGGGCTTGCAAGCACATAGAAACTAAGAGGGTTATTACCAGAAGCCAACATGGATTTGTTAAAAGAGGTTGTGCCAGACAAATGTGATTGCTTTTTTATAATGATGTGACCAAGTTAGTGGACCAAGGGAATGCTGTGGATGTAGTGTACTTAGACTTTAGCATTTTATAATTTTTTAAAAAAAATTATAAAATTTTATAATTATTTTAGAGTTTATAAAGTTAATTATAGCCTCCTTCTTGGTTAATTGGAACAACATAGGATGGATTGTCCCACCACCAGATGGATTTATGTCCATATGGAGGGAGATAAGCAGTGGGATGTCTCAGATTTCTGTCCTGTACTCTTCAACCTCTTCTTAAATGACTCAGATGTGGGAACAGAAGGGATGCTCATAAAATTTGTGGATGACATAAAACTGGGGGCACAGGATTGCTACCATCCCAGAAGACAGTGTCAAGATTTGAAAGGATTTTGATATATTTGAACGTTGGGCTCTATCCAGCAAAATGTTGTTCAATAGTGAGAAATGCAAGGATCTGCTTTAAGGCAGGAAAAACCAGATGCATAGGTGCAAGATAGGTGGTACCTAGCTTAGCAGTAGTACTTGTGAAAAGGATCTGGGTTTCTTTTTAGATGACAATTTAAACATGAGACAGCAATGTGCTGCAGCTGCCAACAGAGCCAGTGCAGCTTTGGGTTGCATTAACATAGGTATACAGGTAATCCTCATTTAGAGACTGCCTTGGACAGCGACTGTTCATAGTTACAATGGTGATGAAATAACTTTGTGACCAGTGCCCACATTTGTGAACTTTGCAGTGTCTCTCTCTCTCTCAATCACATGTTCACCGTTACAGTTAGTTAGTATACCTTGTTCTGTGCCTGACCCATTCCCCCCCTTTTTTTCTTTTTTTCCCCCTTGCAGAGTGGAGATATTGCTTAAACAAGCCCTCTCTCTTCCTGAGCTGCTTGTCTCCCCCTTGCAGGCTTCCCTAAAAAGTGCTGAGCTTAAGAAGCAAAGCTCTGTGGCTTTAATTAGTTGATTAGAGCCAGCTCCCAGCTGCTGGTTGAAACTGACAAGACCCTAATCAGTTTCACACTGAAGGTTTTCTTTTGCTCCTAAGAGGCTCATAGCTTGCAGCTGCTAGGCAAACAGTTGGCACTAGCCCATTCCTTTCAATGAGTATCTCCCATTGTGTGCTTGCTTACTCTCTTGTAATCCCTTCATCTCTAATGAATGGGCATACAAGCATCAATTCTCTTCTTGCTAAGAATCACAGCACCCGGGTGAGCCTTCCAAAGGGCAGGGGAGTGGGGGAAAAGTACTATAAGATTTGCCCTTTTACCCAGCTTCCTCATGATTTGAGTTCCAGAAACCTTCCTCGCCATTTGGGCTCCCCTGGCTGCTTGGGATCATATTCTTCTCACACTGTAAAGCAAAGGAAAGCTGAAGTGATTTTCACTTAGCGACTGCATTGCTTAATGACCAAGTTGCCGGAACCAATAGTAGTCACTAAATGAGGACTACCTGCAGTGTCAAGATAATTCGAAGTGATAGTACCATTCTATGTTGCACTGGTCAGACCAGACCTGGAATATTGTGTCCAGTTCTGGTTGCTACAGTGCAAAGAGGATGCTGAGTAATCGGAAAGAGTGAAGAGAACAACAAGGATAGTGAAGGGCTTGGAGTCTACATCCAATAAAGAGTGGTTAAAGAAACTTGATATGTTCAGCCCAATATAAGAAGGTTAAGAGGAGACACCATAGCAATCTTTCAACACATGAAGGGATGTCACAGGACAGAAGGTGTGGATTTGTTCTCCATAGCACTTGAGGATAAGACAAAAAGCAATGAGTGGAAGTATTACAGAGAACAATCCAAACTCAAAATAAGGGGGAATTTCCTAATTGTGACAGCTATTGATCACTGGAACAGCCTGCCTTCTGAAGTTGCAGGTGCTCCATCACTGGAGGTTTTAAAGAGAAGATTAAACAGGTATGGAGATCCCTGCACTGGGAAGGGGGTTTGACTAGTAGACCTCCAAGTTCCCTTCCAACAAATCCTTATGATTTATGAGTATGAATATCACTTGCTGTTAACCTTAGAACGACATCTATATGACAGGTGTATTCCTTTGGATGAGCATTGCTTGATTGAAGAGACAAAGAGACATAGGAGTTTCAAGGTTAGAAAATAAAGCTACATTTAAGTTGAGTGCAAATTTTTAATTCAGATGCACTCATCAATTGCTTAGAAACCTGCTGATAATCAGCTGGTTTTTGGCCTTTGATTTTCTTATGGGATCTTTTATCTCAGCTGAAAACTGTTAACTTCTCCTTATTAATCAAGAATGTTTGCTGAGGGAAAAAAAAAAACCTTAATGTTATATGCGCCATAGATTGAACAACTTCATTCCCTACTATCTGCTTTGCTACTGAAAAAGGAAAGAGGAAGAGGAAGAGGAAGAGGAAGAGGAAGAGGACGTTTGTGCTAGTTCATCCCACCAGCCAGAAGGGGTTTTCCAGAAGGTAATTTAAGCCAGATAGCACAACTGTAGTCCTAGATTGGAATTCCAGATATATGGATTATATTTTCACTCTAACATTCATACAAAATTCCTTATAAGACATCCTGACATCTTTAGAGGTTATCCCAGACTGGCCACTGGCAATAGCCTTGAAAATCACAAATGTAATATCCCAGCTGAAAGCAGAGTAGGCACTGCGATATAATTTCATCTCCCTCAAACCATTAAAAAATTAAATAACAATTGGTGGACTGTCTCCTATTCATGCAATGCTATTAACACTCAGAAATCATGGCACCTTAGCACTGATACCCACTTTATGAAAAAGGGAACTTTTTAGCAGACTGTAGCCCAGATATTTGTGTACAGAATTACTAAAAGGGGTAGAGAACAAGAATATTTTGGCAGAGAAGTAAGTTGATTTTAGTCTAGGTTGAGGTGCCTTGGACCATGAGTGTATTTCACTCACCTGGCTAAGAAATATATCTCAGGATGTTGGGAATATTTGTGATCTGTGGATGCAACTTTAGCTTAGATGCCATAGGTGAAGTTTGGAAAAAAAATGGTGCAATGCTCAATTGGCAGCTGATTGTTTCTTTAATCTGCCAGCTATACAATTTAACAAGTATTTGAGAATACAGTGTAACCTTCAGAGATAATTGTCTAAGGCACTACTCATTATTTTGGCATCCCTGCTCTTAATTTTTTTACATCAATTTGCTGCTGAGAAGCTTCTTTGATCTGGCTTTCCATCCACCTACTCTTACTAGATAAGAACAATGAAATCATCTTCTCCTTGTTCCTGGTTAGAATGACAAGGGTCTTCTGAACATTGGCCTCTTTTTACAATGCTGAGACACATCAGTCACACACACACACACACACACACATCTCAGAATTATTTGTTTCTTTAAAAAAGAAGTAATCAAATAAAACCCAGATGGCAGATGGAAAGAAATTTAATTGGACGCGTGTTCTATTTTAAATATGCTATCCAAGGCACAGTAGGCTCATGTTAACTATTCAATAGGGTGGTGGTGGTGGTGGTGGTGGTGGTGGTGATGATGATGATGATGATGATGATGATGATGATGATAGGGATTGACAAAATCACCATCAGTCAATTGCAAAAGGGAGCTATGGAACAGCTCGCATCCTGTGACGATACCTTTAATACCATCAGACAACAACATCTGCCTCTCCCAAGTCCTTGGGAAGGACTCGATAGGTGGATAACAATGCCAGATCCAGTCTAAACATCTGGCTGACTGTGCGGCCAACAATAAAAGCTGAACAAAAATGTCACTGAATTACTCTTTTTTTCCCCAAGCACAGGGTTGCATTATTTTTCTAGTGGGTTTAAATGTTTTCAAAACAAAAGTGATAGCTCATCTGTTTTATGGAGAACAAATTTGTTCTTATTGCAAGCAGGGCACCCTAGAGAGTTAGGTTAAAGTTTTATTATTTTTCTGAGCTATTCTGAAACAAGTCTCAAATGTGACAATTTGGTTACAATCGGATCTTGTTACAGTAAAGGTAAAAATTTATATTTGCTCCAGTAGGCTTGGCATCTGACCTGAAGGCGAAGAAAAAAAAATCATGTCCTAGAGTAGGTTGTAGTTATAAAACTCCATTCACACTTATTTTCTCCCCAGAATTTATGCTAAAAGAGCAATTAGACAGTGATCTCTTCTGTTTCTTATCATTTTCATGTTCCTGCTAATGCCTTCCTACTGGCTTTTCAACAGACTTCTGTCTGCATAGTTGTTGGACAGATCCTTTGAGAATTGGATCTGCTGCTGTATGTTAGGAAAGTAGAGGTGGTGTTACATGTTCTCCATTCTGTTTCTGATTGCACCTATTTTAATGAGTAAGTAGGGAGGCCTCCCAAGTCTCTGCTATGTTGTCCAGGGTTTGTAAAGGTGTTTCTGGAAGGACGAATAAAGCACACTGGGAGTGTCCACCAACAGTGCATTATCCCAATAGGGATAAGATGTGAAGGTCATTCCAATTGCCCAGCTAAAGTAACCAGGCACCTATATCAGGTAGCAGCGATCTGGAAGGGAAGATGGATGGTTACTTTGGTGACAATGACAAAGGCATTGTTTCATCCTGTGCTAAAGAAAGCAATGGTAAACTACTCCTGTATTTTACCAAGAAAATCACATGGATAGATAAGATAAAATTATTGTTAATGTAATGTTGGATGATGGGCCCCTCAAATCCAGATTAGACAGGCTGCCAAGCCACTTCCAGTAGCAGAGAGGATCTTTGCTTGGGGGAAAAAGACATGAATCCACCCCTAAGGCTGTTCCACCAGCCTTGAAATTGATGATCTGAAGATGGATCTGTTGAATCTAAAGCCTATAAAGGAAGCCCCAGACTTCATACTATACCAGCCCCAGGTTTATTAAGCTCATACTGTTTCAACTTAAATGGAAAGGCAAATAAACTGAGAACTACTTGGGGAAAAGCTTGTAAAATCACATCCCCATTTCCTGACCTGTCTGCTTGTGAGCTGGCAGGGATCTGGATGTTTTGTTTGTTCTGTGGCCAATCTCTTCTTTTGCCCCACTCAGGATTAATTTACATAGTGGGGAGTGGTATAATATTCATAAAAACAGAAGCAGAAATTGCATTCACTTTCCCATAAGAAACAGAATTAAAGTTCATTTGATGAATCTGATTGCAAGCCAGTAGTCAGAGTCAAAAGGAAGAACTTACAATGAGTAACTGAGCTATGGAATTTTGCCCAATTCTGGATTCTGGATACATGGTTTATATCCATAAAACAAAATTAAAGGAAAACACCAATAATAAATTGATGAATGACTCACCACAATCATGGCTATTTAACACCTTCACATCTAGAAAAAGTGGAGGGAGTAAAAAGCTGCCTTACATTAAGTCAAAGAATCATCAAAGTATCCCAGGGACATTGACTTTGAGTGACAGCATTCAAATGACTCTTTACAGCACTGTGGAATTATGGGAGCTATACTATAGCTCAATACTTTTGGAAGGCAACAGATTGAGGAAAGTTTCTGTAGAAACTTGGGGAGAGAATTTTAACCCTTCACCTGTGACCTGATCCAAAAAGAAGGAAGGAAGGAAGGAAGGAAGGAAGGAAGGAAGGAAGGAAGGAAGGAAGGAAGGAAGGAAGGAAGGAAGGAAGGAAGGAAGGAAGGAAGCATGGCAGGCAGGCAGGCAGGCAGGCAGGCAAGAAAGAGAGAGAGAGAGAGAGAGAGAGAGAGAGAGAGAAAGAAAGAAAGAAAGAAAGAAAGAAAGAAAGAAAGAAAGAAAGAAAGAAAGAAAGAAAGAAAGAAAGAAAGAAAGAAAGACCTACAACTGCTGGAATTTAAGTCATCGTTCCTGTGATTCTTATATGTTACTACTGAATGACACTAATAATCAGATCTTGAGGAAGCACATCAAGGGAGAGCTACTGCTCTGCTTTAGGTTTCCCCAAAATGTCTAGCTGGCCTCCATGGGAAATAGGGTGCTGGAGACATGGAGCTTTGGTCAGATCTACTAGGGGCTTTCTCAAGTTCCCAGTTAAATCTTGATTAAAAGCAATCTTCTTTCTTTCTTCCAGTCTCAAAAAAATAGTTGTAAAGGAATTAGTGGAAAGTAGTATCTCTCTTTCACAACAACAGAAAAGGACTACAGGAGCGCATTTCTAATCTAGATTTTGTGGTTTGGTAATGATCAACACCAAACAGTTGTCACTTTCAGTGTCAGCTATGCAAATAAATTTTCTACACAAATAACAATGTATGAACAATATTGTCTGCACAAATGAAGACAATATTGAAAGAAATGGGGGGAGGGGGATAAAAAGAGATGCTATATTCCAAAGGGAAGGATAAAAAGAAATATCAGGTAAGTCATGGTGCCTGAAATATGAACCCTTTTGAGCAGAGGTATTTTTTTTTTACATTTCAAAAGATTAGACAATGGGTAAATATTAGGCTGGTATTATTTGTGACCAACCAAAGACATTCATATTGGAAGCTAAAATGCTCACAGTCATTCATGCTTTAGTCACCTTTCATATGGACTCTTTGCAAAATACCAGCAACTCCATAAAATATCATATGTCAGGCCTGCCCAAGAACAACAGGGAAACAAACCAGCCAAGTTCAGTTCTTTATTGCTTACACCGTATAGACAGAATCTTGCCAGACTAAATCTGTACTATGCTAGCCTAATGGATATACCCTGGGAGAATCTAGGGAATCTAGTGGCTATCTTAAGTCTCTTCCCATGCTCCTGCTCTGGACTGTCTCCTTTCCCTCCTGGCATGCGCTCCCTCCTTCCTGAGAACCTGGATCTCTACTGCATCACACCACCCTCTTCACAGATACGTTCCATCACACATATCTGGAAAGAAAGTGCATATGCTATAGAAGATACTAGACAACCCTGTGACCTGTCGGGCCATCCTTTGAGAGAAAGGTAGTGCAGTCTGATGTGACCAGAATGAACATTAAATTTTAGGCTGACCATATTTTTTCTCCCCAATACTGTGCAGTCCCATGATCATCTAAGAAGAGGATATATCATAAATAGAAAAATGATTCTAGTGGCAAACAAACTTCAATAATAAGTCAATATTTACTTACCTAAACAAATAAACAGAATGACTACAGGAGGGAAAAAAGCAGTGGGAGCGGGAACGACGTCCAACTTCATGCCAGCTTCCTCATCGACTTTCCTTGTGGGAAGCTGGCAGGGAGCATTGGAAATCACGATCATGTGACTGCGGGGACACTGCAACAGCCACAGCTTTGTGAATACAACTTGCCTGAGCATTGTGGAAATTTCAATTCCACAGAAGTAATAGGTCCTGGATTTTTTATGCATTCTTTAAGTTAGTGGACTTTAGGTACCTTGATTCAAAAATTGTTGTGGTATAATGCACTGTTTGGGCTAACTTGAGGGTACAAACAGACAAACAGATAAACACAATGAGAGTTTTAGTAGTATATAGATTGTGCTTGTTATATTTGATTTTCATTGATATGCCTTGTCAAAGACAGAGTATCTAGATCCATTAATAGTTAGAACAGTTCATTGGGATCCTAACATTAGATGGCCTATCTGCTTCAGGGGATAAATGTAGTGAACAGCACTGCCAAGTTATGGTTAGGGCTGCCCAAGTAAGAGATTGTTTTTTAGGACCTTGCACCTGCTTGAAAGGTGATGAACTTATTTCAGCATATTTTAATGTAGTGAAATAATTGTACCTATTCTGCTTTACTGTTTTTGATGTGATATTGTGTTTTGAGTTTGATATGGTCTTCTGACTAATCAATAAAAATAATCTTCCTTTCTTCTAGTGAACAAAGAATCTCACCTATCAGACTTGAGAGACCACAACATGTGTAGCAAAGCATGTGTGATTCTGTCTGTTTCATTTTTCACTGGCTTCCTCACAAAATCTGTTCAAACTCGTTTCTACAACAACTTATGTTTTCAACAGATAAAAAAATCTGCACAGATAGGCCTTAGCATTTCTCCTGATGCATCCAATATTGTAGCCATTTTAGCGCATATGCCATTTGCAAATAATTTTACACAGAAAATGCATTTTTTCTTATATTTCTCTAAGATGCCTCTTTTGGTTCATATTTTCCCAATGTGCACAATGTTGTGCATTAAAGTTGCAGACCACAATGTTCTGGAAAGCAACTTGAGATACGTTTTCAGTTCTAGATATTTGGGATGTCTAAAAATAGTATATGGCTCTAAATGTTCTGAATGTTCCAGTTTCTCTTCCATTTCTAGTCACAGGGGCATCTGTTGGTGGGGGGTGGAGGGTTGTCAGAAAAGTCAAGACATGTGATCAAAACCCTGCCCCTATTACATGATGCAGATAAAAAAGATGGCTTGGATCACACAGTCATGGTCACCATTTGACTTTGTTTTAAACACACCACTGCTCAAAAACCACTTCCAGTGATGTGGACTGTTATGAAGATGGAGAAAGGAAGAAACTCATCAAATGACAAGAACACCGAACTAGACATGTCTAGGAAATCCATATTCGAATGAATTGTAACAAGAGATAGAGAGAAGTCCACACACACACAAACACACAGCGAGATTGCTGCTTTAGCATCACAGATACAAATACAACTAGCAGTTGTTTTTGGAAGAGTATTCATGTCCTTATTGTGAAACTTCTGAATCACTGGGACCAATCTTGGCAAAAGCAATTATATAACCATTATCTCATGGAGAACAATTTTGGATAAAGGATAAGCACAATAGATATTTTGCTTTAGGAAATCTTTAACACAAATCAGGCAAGTAATACAAAAGAATAAAGAGGGGGCTGTACAGAAACACAGAGAGCATAAATTTAGAACAGTTGCTAAATAAAATGTTTATTGAGGTTTTTCATGAGGTTTCAAGGAGTTTCTTAAGTGGAATCTTAGTGTTTTCCCGCAGATTATATGCTTCCCAATCATGCTGAATTATTCAAATGTCTAGATAGCTATTTATTGGAACAAAATGTACTGTTTCATCTTTGTACTATGATTTTAGACTTCACACAGACAGAATGTTCAAAGATGAATGTGCTTGCATTTATTCATAAACCTAACAGTTCCACAAGGCCCTTGAAGGTAAAAAAAAAAAAAAGTCTATATGTTGATTTATGGATGAGATAGCTGTTCTCTGCTGTAGATAACAACTGATCTACTCAAGGTCCCAAGCTGAGATTCTGCCTCCTGGGGCAATTTTAAAGAAGGCTTTAAAATTTAAACTATTTATAATGTAACTTTTCATGGAAACATATATTCAGAAAAAATAATACAAAGCATATCCTTATATTTTATGTCTATTGAAATAAGAGTTACATCTTTCTACCAATTTTAGCTGTACTTGGGCAGTCTTGTCTGGGTTTAGAAGCTAAGCAGGGTCATGCTTGGTTGGTGCATGAAGGGGAGACCACCTGAGAATTTCAGATCTTATAAATTCTTTTGTATTATTGCCAAGAAAGGTACATGGATTTTTCCATGAAGTCATTCAACTGAAGGAGATTTTACTTACCTTCAAAGGAAAAGTTAAACTAGCTAACATAAACAATGAGTGGTCAGGCAACTTTATCAAAAAGTGCTTGACCACTTAACTCACTACAGCACAATCAACATGAGCTACGAAAAGGATAACACTCCCATGCATCAGAAACATCTCAGAAACAACCAGCAGACTATTACAACCACATGACATCACTGTAGCACACAAACCAACTAAAGCCCCCCAAAACATCTTAAGCAAACCAAAAGACCCAGTCACCCAAGAAGAAGAAACAAGAACATACAGTGTAAGGACTGTAACAACCACTATGTAGGACAGACTGGCAGAAGACTAGCAGCGGGCATCCATGAACACCAACCAGCAGTCAGAAGACACAATGAAAACTCCTTAATCTCACAACACATGGACAGACTGAACCATAGTTTCAACTGGGAAACTGTCAGCATCTTAGACCAAGCTAAATCCAAAACCACAAGGGAATTCCTGGAAGCTTGGTATTCAGACAAGTCAGCCATCAACAGGCACATAGAGATAAACAACATTTACATACCATTCAAAAGAGACAATAAAAAGGAAACAAAAAGACCAGAATATCTCCTCTCCAGCAATCAACACCCAGGGATTAACACCAGGATTAACACCAGACAAACAATCAAGCAGGAAACAGCAACCTAATCTATGAACAATCAATCAATCAATCAATCAATCAATCAATCAATAAACAACACCCCACCAACACTGTCAGGGCAAGCTACTGTATATAAACAGAGAGCAAACCCCACTCCCTTCTAGCACTGAAGATGTTACCTAGTCGGGTAATGAAATGTCTGCAAGAAAACAATCAAGCTCAGAGAACCCTAAGGGCTCCACAGAAAAAAAATAAACCAGGTCTACGATTATACAAGTAGGATTTACAACCAAGTTCTGCAACATTGAGTGCTCCACTTTGTGGTTATATGGACCTTTTTCTAGGAAACTTTATACCGGACTCAAGTCCATTCCTTCCCACTAAAAGGCAATATTCCACAGCCACTGAGGATTATTTAGAGGAACTCAGATGTGCAGGTTTTCTGTTTATTCTATTTTGCTTTCTATCTCTATTGGGAGACCCTCTGTTATCCTTCAAAACTATTTCTCTCCATTCTGTTCCTCACCAGTCTCCTGAATCTGCATCAGCTTCAGAGAGTCTTCATGATCCAGATCCCTAAGAGTCTGGAGAACAATGACATTTTCTCATCAACTTTAGACATGTCAGACTTACCTCATGTGGGCAGGTAATTAATGATCCCACTAGTCCATTAGCTGACTTATCTAATAAATGTTGGGGGGGGGAAATGACCTGGCCATCAGCAGTGGTTAGATCTAGTGAGGTAAGGGAAAAATGGCTTAGCTCTTAGAAAACATATTGATCGCATTAGTATAGAAAGTAAAGCCTGTAACAATAATGTTCCATCAGATCTGAAATGCCATGCTATATTAGTGAAGAATGGATATCAGGATTTTCAAAGAATGGAAAGCCACAATAAATTTAAATCCTTATGCAGCAGTCAATGCTTCATTAAAAAGAGTATTAGATTTTAGAGTTTTATGGGATTTTTTAAATTAATGTATACCTTAATCAGTTAATAAAATTGATTTCTTGTAATCCCAATTTCTGAACAATATATTCCTTCTAAATATTCCTTCTGACCATCTGTCAGTAGTTCTCCTTCTTCTTTCCCTCCTGGACTTTCTTCTACCAAGTTTATCTCATATCTATCTTATCAGTGAAGATAAAATTCTGCTGGCTATTATATGTGGTTAATGATGGGGGAGAAGAACCTCTGACTGGACATTAAGTATATATTTCTCTATAGCATATCTTGAAGACCATCCCATTTTCCTTTGTGTTCCTCTTTTCTTCTTGGAAGTCAGAGTGGCTTATATGGGAGTCAACCCTAATTTTGTTTCCACATTTCTATGAGGGAGGGAGGGAGGGAGGGAGGGAGGGAGGGAGGAAAAGAGAGATTGACTGGTTCCAAGTCATCCAAGGAACTTCATGTTCCACTGGGGACTTGATCCTGAAAAAAAGGCTCGATCCTGGGATGTGGAGGCAAAGAATGGAAGAGAAAGGTTGGATCCTATGTGGGGAAGGCTGAATCCTAGGTTGGGAGCTGGGACTGGCAGTGGGGAGAGTGTCAGAAAAATAGTGGGTAGACAGAAAAGGGGACAGAGGCGGAGGAAAAAGGCAAGGGCTGGATTAGGGCAGAAAAAAGAGTTGAATGAAAGGGAATAGAAAGGAAATATAAGGAGAACTGGGATATGAAAGGAGGTAGTATAAAGCTAGGGGAGTAAGGGAAAGAGTGGCACTGTGTGTGACACTGAAAGAAGGATGAGGCAAAGGAGCTCAGAGGCTCTTCCATCTATCAGGATGGTATACATATGGTCCGTTCCCTTAAGCTTTCAGAGAGAAAGAGATACAGATGTTATATGAAGTCATGCTCCTGTGTACAAGGCACAGTATAGATATCATCAACACTGGTCACATATTGTCTCCTGGTAATCAATATAACTAAAAATATCATACAGGATATACACTGTAAAAATAGAGAAATTGCAAAGTGGTGGTGGTGGTGGTGGTGGTGGAAATCACATAAAACCTTGTACAAGGGACATGATCTACAGTAATGTAATATCTGTATCTCTGTCTCTCTGTCTGAGAACTTAAGGGAAGGTGGAGTATCTGTACCATTTTGATACATACATTGGATACATACATTTAGTACCCTTCCTGTTACACCACTGAGCACCAGGACCTAGATCGCTCCTAAAGATAATGCAATGTATCTAGTTATATAAAGTGTGAAGGTCTGTGAGTTCAATTCTCAGTAGATGGCTTAGGATAACATCTGGCTACATATGTCTGACAAACCCCAATGAAGATGAAACCAGTCACATACTGCCTCCTCATCGTCAGTGTAACTCAGAGGGTATTCCACTCTTTAAAAATTAATAATCTCAGATATTATGGGGTTGTTTATGTTTCTGGTTGGACAACCACATTTCTACAATACTGGACAATCTATGTACCTGTCTCCTCACACATATATATAGACATGAGATCAATAAAGAAGGGGTGATTTTATGCATATTTATGTCTATTTCCTTAAGAATAAATCTATACCAGTGCAACCAAAGTAAGAGGCAGAAGGTTCAGTTCTAAGGTGATGATGAAATAAAATCTGTTAAACCTCTGAGCAGACATGAGGAAGATTGCTTTATTGTACTGTAAATCATAGCAAACTTACTTTAATTAATGGCAAAAGTCTCAAGCTGATTAACATTTTTGCTCTCCCACCCACTGAGACTAACAACTACATAATTAGCTATATATTTCAGCCACAGTTCAATGGAACTGAGCATAGCCACATTTCTCCAGACCAAAGACCAACACTTTGTAATCAGTATAATCTAAGCAAGAGGATAATAGCATTTTTGTAAATGCAGAATGAAACTGAAAATATTCATCCCAGTCTGTCTCCATCTAGCACACAAATAACCCTTCCTCTCAGGAATTAACAGGATGTGAGCACACTCAATTATTTGCTAGATTCCATCCTAAATTAGGAAAATATGCTCTTTCGCAGCATTCACTCTGGTGCAAATAATTCCTTGATGAATGTCACAGGCTGGGTGACAGAGGGAGAAGCATTTGTCAAATGACTCAATTTTAGTGAAATCCAATGAGGGCCAATGCAAGGATATCTCTGAAGGAGATCCAAAACCTGAATCTGTACCTGGACACCATTATTCTGTGGAAGCAAGCAAAAGTTCTTGATTCTCAGTGGGAACTGGTAAATATTGAATATATTCTTAAAGAAGCAAGATTAAATGGAAGGCGATTGAATGCTGAGCTCTGCTTTCTAAAGATTTCTAGTTAGTGGTAGATTAAGATCCTTTTATGAAAGAGAACATCATCGCATTTTGTGAATATTTGTTGGTTTGCTTGTAGCATTCCTCCCCACCCCAATTCTTTCACAAATAAAAAAGCCTTGTTACCAGTTACAAAAAGCAGCCATTCGATCAGATGAAGGGTCAAACAAGTCAAGATGCCAGTTGTAATGATGTGGTGTACATAAAAAAGAGATGAGGCCTTGATTACATGGTTGTGCCCACTATATTGATTTTTTTGACCCCATCCCCGAGGGTGCCCCTGCATTCCACATTCCTGTACTCAGGTATACCAGCTGAAAAATAGTTATTGAAGTAGGAATGTAACAAGGGGCTGTTAGCACGATTGGCTTAGGTATGTGGAACAATATTCTGAACGTTATTGACTATCTTTGAAGGATCAAGTGGTTCTTCATAAGACTTTCTGTTAGCATTTGGGGGCTAGTTGCTAACTGCTAAGGAGTAACTGGGCTGTGCAGACCTTTGAAATGTATTCATTTCTTCCATTACTGTAACTTTAGATGAGGCCATCAAAGGCCAGTGATCTTCTTTTAAAGACCTTACCCAAGATACTTTCAGATGCTCCATGCCTTAATAATGATGCTTTCTACTTCCTCCCTACTACACTTCCAGATCGTCTATGAAATTCATACTATCATCAACAGATTCCTGATCATTTTAAAAGTGGACATGCAACAGGAAGGCCCTTCAGGTTTAACAAACAAACCTAAGTCACTTCACCTAAAACTAAGATAAACCCAAACTTCCTGTGTACAACAAGGAAAAAGCAGAGCATGGCAAGTCCTTTCCATTCATTTTTTTTTTTTTTAATGAAAAACACTTTTTCCTTAGGTAACTCATCTGAAACTGAAGTAAGGAAGGGCATGTCCTGGTAGAAGGTTTTCTATGTATCAGCCCACTACCCCAACTCCAAAATGGCTTAGAATACTTAGAAAATGCCTTTGGTGAAAGTAGCGTAAAATGTCCTACATTATGATGAATGAGGTGATCCTGTGAAAAGAGTGAGGAGGACTAGTTTCAGAACTAGTTTAATTGCCACCCCCTTCTCAAAACAGTCAAGGGTGTTATGGCACCTTGAAGGCAAGCAATTTTATTAAGTTGCTACAGGAAAATGTCCTCAAAGGTATGGTAAGACTCTTGGCTGTTTTGTCACAATAGGCCAACCTATTCAATCTCACTGACATCACTTTGCACCTTTTCATGTGTTTAGGGCATTCTTTGCCCAGCTAGGTACAGCACCCAGCTGACTTTGTCTTATCTCAAAAAATTAAGCAGGGTTAGACATGGTTAGTACCTTGATGGAAGGCCATAAGCAAGCTCTGGTGGAAATTAGACTGGGAAACCAAAAAGCAAACTTTCTGGGAAAAGATAAAGGCAACCTACTTCCATCTCACTGTTAAAAAAAAATCCTAAATGAACATTTCTGCAAAGTTGTCAGAAGACAAGTGCAACTGGAAAGACTTTTATTTTTTAGTGTACTTGTTTAGAGACATTTTTTCCTTTCAATATGCAATAGTTTCTATGATTATTATCATTTTTTAAGAACTTGAAAGATTTTTACTGTATGACCCAGCCAAACCTGGCTAAAGTAATTGACATGATTTTATGTTCCCAAAGAGTCAAGTTTTCATACGGTGTCATCACTAAGTGCTAATTAAATCCTTCCAATATCTGCTCAGTTGCTATTAGGACTCAGAGGAAATATGCCCCATGACCTAAGCACTTGGGTTGATGCTTCTTGTCTTCCAACCTTACACCAGGACATCCATTCAATCCTTTCAAGCAGAGTAAACCACATGATTAGTTTAGAGATAAATGGACCAGCTGACATCTCTCGCTATCCCAGTACTGTCTTCTAGAACATCAAAATTCATTAACCAAAAATGAAAGAATTTGAAGCCTAAGGATTTTTAGAAGACAAACTTGAAAAAGAAGAACTTGTAGCTAATAATACATAATCTAAAGTGCACATTGAAAAATCAGCTCAGAATTATAAATCACTTCTAATGCAACTCCCGCCCCCACCCCCAACTTCAGTAGAAAAATAGTAGCAGAGAATTAAATAAGATTTAGAATGAAAGAATCTTGAGCTCAGGAATTTGGTAGATGGATTGTTAATAGATTATATTAAGTAGGAAGGAATCTTCTTAGAGAAAATCTCTGAGGACCATTTATGTATCAGCAATTCTTAACTGGAGGACAATGTTATGTGAAGCTCTTGTCCTTAGGCATTTAGATGGAGAAAGCTCTTGTTTTGATCAGATAAAGCAGAATCTCCACCAGTTTTTAAAAAGTCACTAGTATTTCCATTCCATTACAATCTTCTATATTTGCAGTCTCCCTCCCAGTTCATAGTTTGGCTTCTTTAATATCACAGAAATTTAATTAATCACCTAAATACTAATGAAGGCTCAATAACAAAACAAACAAACAAAAATCAGTAGCTGTAGGGAAGAGAAACTGTAAGTTTGGCAAAGGAAGACTTCGTCCAGGACATAGTTGCAAGGAATGAGGGTACCAGTGGAGTGGCAGAGAGTGAAGAATTAAGGAAGATAGAGAAAATGGGAATACTGCCTGTGCAATCACAAGGAGATCCTGTATAGTGCAGTACTGAAGGTGCTGGACTAGGAACAGGGAGACTCAAGTTCTCGTCCTCCCTTAGGCATGGGTGCTGGCTGGGTGACTTTGGGCCAGTCCCCCTCTCTCAGCCCTAGACTGGGAAGGTAGGAGGAGGAGGAGGAGGAGGAGGAGGAGAAGGAGAAGGAGAAGGAGAAGGAGAAGGAGAAGGAGAAGGAGAAGGAGAAGGAGAAGGAGTAGGAGAAGGAGGAGGAGGAGGAGGAGGAGGAGAAGGAGGAGAAGAAGAAGAAGAAGAAGAAGAAGAAGAAGAAGAAGAAGAAGAAGAAGAAGAAGAAGAAGAAGAAGAAGAAGAAGAAGAAGAAGAAGGAGAAGGAGAAGGAGAAGAAGAAGAAGAAGAAGAAGAAGAAGAAGTTGTGTTCACACTGGACCAGCATGGTAGATTATGATAGCATGGTTGATTCACCTTCAATGAAGATGTCTCCATCCTGCAGTGGACTGATTTGGGTCAATCATCATCAAATTCTTCTGCAACAGATTTTCTGTGGCTATGTACCTAGAGACCCTGCAAGATGTAGATTTGCATATAATGCAAAGGATGGGCATGGGGTGAGGAAAGGAACTAAAAAATATGGCAGAATTATGTGCAGGCCACTTCTGGAATACATTTTCAATATTCTTTTAGTTAAAACAGAATTGAGAGAATGAGCAATGTTTATATTTCCCTATTGTAATAATGTTTGACCTGGGCTTCTTTTGGAATACAATTCTTAATTTCTTATAGAAACAATACTTTAAAAAAAAAACCAGGTGTCTCAGTTCCCTTGGGAACTAGACTGCATACTTTTTTATTTTATTAGTTGCCATGTGTGTGCTGAACAGTTAAGATCTAAGTATGGTAGGGTTTCAGAAGAGAATCTCTTTGTAATTATGAACCCAAAAAAAAAAAAAGAAGACATATTTGCATCATAAGCACATTAAAATGTGTTTTTCAATTTATTGGGAAATGTATATTTTGCAGATTTACTTTACTTATTTGGTTTCCTTACTGCTGTACTCAAAATTTCTGGTTTCATATCATAAAGCATAAAAGGCAGTCGGGTAATAAGGAACAGTTTGTATCTCCAGCATTCTTTTTTCTTATGTCCTTTTGTACACTTTAAAAGCATCATATTTTCAGGAAATGCAACTATCACTGGCAAAAAAGGGAATTAAAGACATAAGTTTACTCTCTGATGCTTTTGTGGTTTCATGTCTTCTCTCCCATCTCTTCAACCATTAAACACATTGAGATAGAATTCCCTGTTAAGACCAAAGTTCTTGTTCAGTTTACCATTTAATTCAATTGGACTTACTTAGTAAAAAAAAACCAGAAGAGTTCTGCTATATATTTGTGAGGACTCAGTGGAATTCCTTCCATTCTCAGGAACCTCTCCTGCAAATTCAATACTACTTTATTGTATTTATTACTAGCATTTATGCCGCTCCACTCCTAACAGCTTTGCGCATTATGATTATTGTGCCAAGAACTCACCAGTACTAAAGCAGAAAACTGAGTTCTGCAAAATCCTTCCCACCACCTCTATGGTGGTTGACAATTTTGACAAAACGTCAACCAGAGGCCTCCACAGCAAACCATGATGATACCAAAAGGACAACCTATACACAAGGATACCATTATACATTTAAGCCACTTGATCCCAATGTCTGTTGCAAGTATTGCAGCATTTGCATGATGATGATGATTAGATTCATGGCTTTTTAATGATGTCACCATGATGTCATCAAACAGGAGTCTCCATTTAAATCTTTGCCTCCCCCTGTGGATGGCTCTGATGTCAACATCCATTCAGTTATTGCACCAAAGTACAACCCTCCAGATTCTTCACAGGTTCTGTATAGAAGTCTTCCCTCATCCCAACACAGAGATATTTCTTGAGTTAAGCCCTGGGGAATATTTCTTGCCCCCAAAGTAGCGTTGACTTGGAGCAAGCTTGCTGAAAGTTGTATGTCAGTAGTAAGCAGACTCACTACATATCATAGTTGGGACCACATTCATTGTTGCCATCCATGTGCATGCCCTTGCACACAAACTCTTGATAGATCATGCATACACAAACAGACATGTAGCACTCTCAAATACGCATGCCAGTCCTGTAGACATGCAGTCACACAAATTGAATGAGCTTTGCTCTCCTCTCCTCTTCCCCATTAGGAGGGATAAAGAGAAAATGAACCTTTTGGAAACCATAAATTAGTGGCTCCCAACAGTAGGAGATGGGCAGAGATGATAGACAAATACTAGTGCCAGGCAGCAGTGGTGGTACATAGATGGCAGTCCTGGTAATATTGGGGAAGGAATATGTGATCCACTCCTCTTTCTGGTAGGATCTATCTTGGTTCATGCAATCTATTCTGCACCTGTTTTACAGTGGAGTGCCTCCATTTCAACTCCTTATCACTTATTCGTTTAAGGAAATATTTGCATATTTTAAATGTCAATGTAACTGATAGGGTTGAGAAACATTTTAGATTCAAGCTCCAAAAGGGGTTACAGAGAGTGTGGGAGTTTGAACACAGAACCTGTCTGCAGCTTCTCAAAGCAGCCACATCTTTTCTTAGAACTGCACAGAAGATTCCTAAAGGTGTTGTGAACATGTTCCATATCCAGGCTTATGCATGCTCTGAATCACTTTTTTGGAGAACATATCCAAAGCACTGCATAGTCCTAATAAGTAATTCATAAATACTGATTTTTTTAAAACAACAAAAAGACTGTTTTCTCTGCTTGCGAGACAAAATCTTGGATATCAAGAGTGGGTGCAGCCCACAACTTTACACAATGAATTTATTTTCACAGCCTTTTACTAAGTCATTACAAAATCTACTGAGACCTTGACAGGCCAAGACTGAAGTGATGAATCTGTCTGATATGCAGTGACAATGGCTGCAACTTATGTCCTTGTCTCATCAGAGCTGACAAGATTGGAGCAACTTCTGTGTGAGCAAATTGCTGATCCAAGAAGGCAAGGTAGTACATGTTAACAGAATAGACACTGGTCAGTGTACTTCACCTCAGCCTGAAGGGGAACAAAAGATCTTTTGAAATGAAGACTAAACACCAAATTGAATCAGGCTGCTTCAGAGAAAGTCTGGAACTCAGTCTCCAAGGTGATACTCAACTGTTCTGAAATGTAACTATATCGGTATCTTCCCAAACTTTGAAAGCATTAAGGGACTAAGTGGGGTGATGCTACTTTGCATTTATTTTTCCATCTACAGAAAACAGGAGGCAGAGGGGGAAAAGACAGGAAAATGAATGACAGGTCTATCTTCGGATTATATCGAAAGGTTTACCAGATGATCTCCAATCACTGGGCTTTGGGGAATGGATATTATAATATTTGATCCTCTATGTTATTTGTTAATTTTATGTCATATAAGTAGAAGTATTTGAAGACCTTTCATGGAATCAGTGCAAAAAGGAGCATGTTTGTGACTAGTACAACTTCTTGATTTTTTTTTCTTGTAGTTCTAAGCAAGTTTCATTCTTTCAATTCTTTTTTTCTAACTTTTAAATCCTTTCTTTCCCAATCAGTTCATGCACACCTGTTCTTTCCCTTAGAAATTATGTTTCATTGACATTTATCGGAGCTGAATTGTACAAACTGCGTTACATCACTCACATTTGTAGACTAGGTATAATTTTCATTGACATTTTGTGTTTGGCTGTTTTACTACTGTGTGTTAGCTAGTGACTTCATCCTCAAAAAAGACTTACATTTTTCAGTAGTTCTTATTACTGTAAATGTATGTATCTTTGGATACAGATTTATTGACTATACATTGGTTCTCAGATCATATATTCTAATATCATATAATGCAATTTGTATCCAAGCTTCCTGAAAAAGCACTTTTTTCTGCATACTTTCCCTTAATATGCACATTTTTATGCAAGTCATTTTATCGGCGAATGCCATTTCCCCAAAATATTGTATTTATACATTTAGGTGCATTCAAAAAGCAATAATTGAGTAATTCTGCATCCAACAGCAAAAGATATTGCAGTCACCTCTATGACTTTCAAGGGCATCAATAACTTATTTGTGGTTAGATGATAAAGTGTGACAAAACAGGTGTCATCAGTACATTGGTAACATCTCACTTTAGCAATACTGATGACCTTTTCAAGAGAATTAATCTAGATGCCAAGTTATATTCCTGTGTGGACTGAATCTGAATTGCCTTGAAAAGATGGTCACCTAGAGAAGGAAACAAACTCCAGCTCGGTACAGAGTATTGAGATGTTACCCTTCCCACTTGACCTGTTACTTCAATTTCATAAGAGAAACCTCTGTAAATGCAGAGTGAAACATGGTGGCTGCTTCATTCTCACCTTTACAAGCAGAGGACTGCTTTATTTCAGGACATTCCTTTGAAAGGGCAATTCAGTGACATCTTAGCTGAAATAAAGCACTCTTTCCAAAATGTGTACAACCCTACTAAGTGAGATAAGGATAAGACATTGCCCTGTGTAATGCCATTGATCACAAACTGCTCTACCACCCCCCAGACACAACTTAAAAAGAAGGATTAGAACTACACTGCTATACCATGTTGCAGGGTAGAGCTATGATCTCATGAAGTTGGGTGAAGTTGCTTTTTTAAGGATTGTGGAACAGATAGCACCAGCCCATGGATAGACTGTGACTGCTTTTCATAATTCCTGAAAAAGGGCAGTAATTGCAATTGTGTATGCAGGGCACGTATTGAGCTTTTCCTTGAAAACAAATTTTTGACAGGGTCCCATGAATTTAGCATGGAAAATAGCACAGATTGTATCAGTGTTGATGCCATCCCCAGCTAGGGTTTTAAAAAAGACCAAATTGCTATGGTATTCAGAAAGATGGCCAGGGGATTTTCTGATGGGGGATAAAAATGGAGTAGGATTGGGTTAGAAAATCCCATGGCCATCTTTCTGAAACCCAGAGCAAGTGGAAAGAAAGAAGCACAGGGAAAAATTTATAGGAAACAGGTCGGGGAAAAAAGCATTGTCCACCTCTCCCAGATGCCCTAAATAGATAAGAAATGCAGTGAAACAAAGTATTCCAAGGCCTAAATCCATTTAGATCACAACCATCATCTTTCCAGGTCATTCTAGGTCACTGGGCATTTTTCCTTGCTTGGGGGAAAAAAAAACTTTTCTAGCTTGTATCTTCATTTAGATCACCAACATCATCTTTGTCATTCTAGGAAACTGGGCATTTCTCTTTGCTAGGGAAAAAAACAAACCAACCCATTTTTAGCTTGCAATGAAGAAAGGAAAAAGGTTACCTATGGGTTGGGCTGCTCTTCCAATGGTGCTAGTAGATATGACTCAATTTAACAAAGCACATTCAGTGGGACTGAGATGTCTTCAGTTGCATTTGGGTGCTGTGTCTTCCAACTTCCTAACAGCATTAATGACTGAAACACCAGTTCTATTATTTTGCATTTTCACCTGCTATAGGAAGGGCTTTCACTTGACTACAGCCTGCCCCAGTCTCCCTCCACTTCCAGGAAATTGACAGATGTACATCCAGGAGACAGTTATTGTGAGATTCTTCTGTGCAGCAGCCCCCACTTTACAAAACACTCTCCCCCAGAGATATGTGCAAGCCCTACCTTATTAATATTCTACTTATATTCAATTTGCAATAAACTGCATTTCCAATAACTTCTTCATCAAGCCAGTTTCCTCATCCTCTATCTGTAAATTACCTTACTAATCAGCATGTCATGAGGTATGTTGCTAAATGCTTTGCTGAAGTTGAGATATATATTTTGTCTACAGTGTTCTCACAATCTCTTGAGGAAGTTACCAGCTCAAAAAGGCAGTAAATTTAGTCTGGTAAGATTCTATTCTTAACAAATCCATGCTTTCAAGGAGCTTTCAGAACAATCTCTTTTTGATGTGCTATAGAATCTTCTTGGGTATCAATGTCAAATTGACCAGCCTCTCCTCCTCTGGATCCTCCTCCTCTCTCTTTTTAAAAGTGATGCTAGAGAGGATTTTTACCCTGAGAATGGCTAGTAACCAATATATAAATAAAATCCAAGAGCAGACCCTCCTCAGAAGAGACTAGCATCATCCCCATAACATCAGAAGCCTGGGAGGAAGAAAGTCAGTCTCTTACAGCTTTGACTTGCCTATAAACAAACACATGCTGTACGCACAAAGTTAGTTACTTGCTGGAATTCTTGGGTTCTCACATCAACCTTTTCCCCAATCTTATCAATCCAGGCCCAGAGAGAGCTGTTCATTTGTGAGTCTTCTCCAAATCCTGATTATTGCTTGGGAAAACTGACCAAGAGGGACAAGATTGCCTTCCTTCACTCCTCCACCTTGTTAGCAGTCCTCAAGGATTTTTCACAGGCATTCCACCAGCATTCCATCAGCTAGACCTTTCCTTATTCTAGGATACAATTCACGTGGTCCTGGAATTTTAAATACAAAGTATCAAAGAAACATCCCATAATTCTGTTTCTATCAGTCTCAGGTATCTTCCCTGCCCCTTTATCTTGTTCTTCACAATGTCCTCATGGAACACAAGGGTTTGTTGTTGTTGTTGCTGAAGAAGACTGAACCAAAATAGAAGCTGCATAGCTCTATTTTTTCTTTGTTACACTTTGCCATCTTCACTGAACAATGGCATGCTTATTCTTTTCTGTTCTTTTTATTTCAAACATACGTAAAGAGACTCTTATTCTATTCTTAGCTTTTTTTTTTTTTTTTGCTATCCACAGTTCATTTTGAGGTTTTACTTTCCTGACACAATTTACTGTTTTGGGTTAAGATTCTTCCTTTCTGACTTGGCCCTCTTTCCATCTTTCCATTTCCTATGCATCTTTTCTTTCCTTTTCCTTTTCTAAATCTTTTTTGCAGATCTTTTCTAAGCCTTTTCTGTAACCACATTGAATTCTTCTGCTGTCCTCCTTTTTGTCCTGATAAGAATTTGTGCAATTGTGCTTCTACTCTCTCCTTTTCTAGGAATTGAAGTCCAAGATAAGAGTTTGTACTCTGTTGTGGTTTCCCTTAAAATCAAGAACTCCAGGAATACATGGTCACTTTTCCCCCAGTGTTCCTGCTAGTTCTACTTTCTCAATTAAGTCTTTCTAATTGATTAGTATGAAGTCAAGAGTAACCAATCCTCTTGTGACTTCCTCTACCCTCAGAAGAAAAAAGCCGTCAGAAAGACAAGTCAGGAATTTTGTGAAAGGATCATGCTTGGCAGAGTTTGTCTCTCAACAGATGTTGGAATAATTAAAAATTTCCATCACTATGACTCCATGCCTCTTTGAAAGATCTGCAATTTGCTTTCGGAAAGCATTATCCACATCTTCTCCTTGGTCTGGTAGTCAACAGTACACATCAACAATAGTATTGGTTTTATTTGTTCCTCCAGGATTATTTTAATCCAGATGTTCTTTATAGCATTGCCAAGGTCACTTGTATGGATGTCTGACCAGGAATATTTAACATATAGAGCTTCTCCTCCTTCTCAATTTCAATTGCTTTGTTGCTTTGAATAAAATGTATCCCTCAATTGCTTTATTCTAGTTGTGGGCAACACTTCATCAAGTGACCATTCTAAAGGAAATTTGTTTTTCTGTTCAAAGAGTTCAAGGTCGTCTCATTTATTTCCCATACTCCGAGCATTATTGTCCAAGGCAATGAAAGCCATGAACTTTATGAGACAGTATGCTGATTTTTCATTAAGTGGTATAAGAAGCCCCATTTTAGCAACATCCTCTTTCTACAATGCACAAGTCTTTCTCATGTGTCCTTGCTTCAAGATTTCCATTTCCACCCCCCCAACATACACAAACATCCCAAAAAAGGGGTTCCATTTAAAGTCCCCCCCCCACACACAATCAAGTTAGGAGGCCAATCACATTTTTTTACCAGCTGTTATGAAGAATAACCAATCTTATACCAGCAGTCTCTTGTCTAGATCAGTGTTCCTGAGCCATGGCAACTTTAAGATGTGTGGACTAAAACTCCCAGAATTCCCAAGCCAGCATGCTTGGGGAATTCTGGGAATTGTAGTCCACACATCTTAAAGTTGCCATGGTTCAGGAACACTGACATAGATAACTCATCCCATGTTCCCAGAAAATAGATCTATCAGTACCATATATATATATGTATATATGTGGCATTTCACTGGCATGCACTATTCTTCTTTTCCTCTTCCTTTCTTTTGCATGGATTGTAAGGATAAATAACAAGACCAGCTGAATATCCAGGTCTTGAGCTTTTTCCTAAAATTTTCACAGAACATGGCAATCCAATTGTAGCTATTTTATATAATATCATTTACTTCCCCCTGTGTTAGCAGGACTACTTGTCAATGAATTTCATAAACATTGAAAATTGTTCTGCCACATCCTTGATCCTTGCTGCTGCCAGACAGCACACTTCACAAGAGTCTGGCTGGCATACATTTTTTTCCAGTTCTGCATAGTAGTGAATCACCAATTACTATGAATTTTCTCATAAAGAATCCACCATCCTGTTTCCCGTTCTGCACTGTCTCCCCAAACGCTCAGAGCCTGTTTCATTAGCAAGAGCCTAAAAGACTGCCTAAAGCTATTTCTGAGTCCATTCTGAGTGCAGAATGTCTTTTGCTTCTGGTTGTAATTTTCATCTATTAGGCTTGCTTTTCTGTGTGAGAGATTGTGAAGAGGCTGGCAAAGTAATGGAAGGAATAAATAAATATAAACAATCAGAAGATGGAAGGTGAATCTGTTGGCAGCTTCTCATATAAATAGCAGCTCAGCCCAGGTGGGAGGAAACCTGGGAAGAAGCATTTCAGAGCATTTAAAGAGACTCTGCCTTAATGAACTCACTATAAATAGGGACTGGAAATTCCTCTTGCAGTTTCCAAGATTCTCTTTTTACTCCAAGATTGGCATTAGAGATACTCTACTGAAGCCTGAATAATTGCTTCTTGGATCTTGCCCAGTTGTGTGGTCATCCTTTTTTAGTAGCTGAAGTATAAATATGTACTCCTCCAATCTTGGCTTTTTCTTCAAGGACTACTATGGGCTTCCATTTGCTGGAAATACATCAGGTTATTTGGGGTAGGCAGATAAACAAAGCCTTTCAGAATATAATTGCAGACTCCTGTTCATCACTTTTGCTTCTTAAAGCCATTGGTAGAAATGCTTTTATTTCATCTTGTTCCTTTTTCATGCTCTCAGGTTAGCCAAGTATGAACCTTTGATTTAGAGGGAACATTTAAAATTGCCCTGCCAAACTGCCTCATCAGACTTCTGCTTTTTCCCCTGTTTGTTCAGTGAGTTCCCTGCACACTATAGCCTGACTGCCTTATATTACTCTTACAGTCTCTGCTTACTCAGCAAGAAGTAATCATTCAATCACCAACAGTAAGCAAACAGTTTATCTCAGAATTCACCCTTAATCAGCAGTAATTTAGGGGATTATCTTTTCTCTCCTCACAGCTGAGCACACAGTACCTAAGGACACATGGTTTCTCTGGTCACAGTTAATGAGGATGGTAAAAGGAAAATGAAGGGGGAAAAAACTTAAAAGGCCTATTGTTTTCAAGAAAGCACATACAAGGAATCAGTAGAAATATATTCTCAACCAGATTTCTTTTGGAAGAAATGGTTGGGATAAGGAGTCAACATTTTATATGCATTCATTCTCCAATTGGTTGACAGGGTTGTCCTTGGTGTTACTGGGGTTGGATACTTAAGAGCTGGTTGAACTTGGAATAGTCAAATCCAGCTCTTTTAAGACCATACCATTTAGGCAAGCATTCGTTGCTAGACCCTTTCCATCCTATTTCTTCATGAACAAATAGCATATGCAAAGTTTATGTATATATTATCCTCAAATATAAACTTTTAAATTCATATTATGGTAAATTGCACAATTTTAACTATTCCACCCTAAAATACAGTTTTTCCAAATTACATTTTAAGACAGTGTTTAAATTAAAAACCTGCATCAGAAGATAGGGAGACATGTATAATCAGAAGGATTGGCGCATTCAAACATAGGATAAGGAAAATCTTTAAACCTCCCTAGTTAAAGCAAAGCAGCTCATATTGGTAATTAAATAGCTCTTGTCTATCTACCCACCAATAAAAAGCCACAGAAATCTCTCTCTCTCTCTCACCTCCCAACACCCCATCCCCTTGCAATTGCCCATACAGTGTTAGCGTGCTGTCTAATGTTTCTGGAAACTTACTGTACTGCACACATTTAATTGATACTTTGCTTTTACATTGCCATATTCTCAGTGGCTTGCAAAATCAACAATGTGCCATGCAATTAACCAAATACAAAGCAGGGAAGGATCTGGGTATCAAAGACATGATAATAATCCAATAGAAGATTAAGAGCTTGCCTGTCTATCTGCTGCTGGTAACTACTGTTTCCTGCATACAAATATACTGCTGGCTTGATGTATTCTGACAGAATATGACACCAGAGAGCTAGCTACTGTATCTCGGCTATTACTCATAACTGAGTAAGTGCCTAACAACACACCATCTGCCCAGCCTCAAGCCCACTCTACAATATTGCAGCATTAATTTTAACCAATTATTCACAGTGCTGTTATATCTCATGAAGAAGATCAAGTATTTAAGAAACCACAATCCAAATTCTAATTCTACGATTCTTTCCTACATGTAGATAGTTTTTTTTGGTGGGGGATAATTTTGGGTGGCAACTAGGAAAAAAGAATAGCTTTGAATTAATCCCTTGTTTAATACTTAATTATATTTTTAATCCACCTTTTAATCCACTCTGCTTTTCTTTCTTCAGGTGCTTCAAAGGGTGCTTCCCATGAGCCTTCCTCTAAGTGACATACGCTTTCAAAGATGTGTGCATTCATACTTTTGAAGTTCTGTGATGACATGGTTCGGTTAAGCATGTCATATGGACACAGCCAGGATTTCTGAATTTCTTGGAATTTGGGGAGGAATGGTGGGAGAAAAAGCATGGTGGAGTACTAGAAGTCAGGCTATCCAGTGGTTATAAAATGTCACTCATCTATTAGCTCTTGTATTTAAAAAAAAAAAAAATCAACAGAGGATCTAATTTAATTATCCATGACTACTCCATTGTGAATGGTGCCACCAGGAGATTGGTTATAATTTATAGGGCAGGAACATCAAAATAAACATGTTGCTTCCCCTTCTACTGAAGACTCCAAGCACAGATGAATATACTGGGTTCTGCAGTGCCATCTTGACACAATGCATTTGAATGCCTTTGACAAAAAGAGGTTCATTTATCCTTGTTATAAGACATTTGTTTCAAACATGCTTCCATTTTCAGCAGCCTTTAGCCCTTCTTTGCTGCTTCCTCAAAATAAGAAAACACATTGGATCAGCTCTATATGAATACCTTGTTTTTATATTCCCTTATCTCCAGATTTGCTTCCCAGCTCTAATAGCACAAGCAGTTGAAGCAAAGGATTGGCTGGACCTTCATTACATTACCAACAGGAAGTTTCCAACACAAAAATCTATGGGGATGATATATTGCCAGGGATTTTAAACTCTTAAGTCTAGGCTAAAGTTTTCCATTAAAGTAATCAAACCTAAAAGGACTTACGTTTGTACAAATAATGTTCAATTTGCTTTAGAGTATTATGGCAACGGAATAGGCCATTTCTCTTTTCTTTCCCTGCTGTTTTCCTATAGGGATGATTTTCTGTTTAGCAAGAATCTAACAAGCACAAAAAGAGGTAAAATGTCAGGAGCAGCTTATTAACACTAGCTAATTAAGAAGAAAATAATAATAATAGTATGGTGTTTATCATTTCCCCAAGTGTAAAATGCAACACATTGCACTTGTAGTAATAAAGAAGTTAAATATATTGTTCTCTATAAGCTTTGAGTTTCTAGGCGTTGATATTAAAAATGAAAAAAAAAACCCTCTAATTCTTTAAATAAATATCCTAAATATCATCAGACATGGAGGGCAGTTCATGGACTTAATTGCTTCTCCTTCAGCAGAATTGTCCAAGCTGTATCCGAGTGGTTCTGTTTCCACTAACCATTGTTCTATTTGTTGAAAACTGTTAACCTTCTACCTACAACACTAATAATGTTCTCCTGGATCTCATTGAACTCTTCCAATGTCAATGATTTGCTTAGTCTCATCATCAGAGTGAAATGAGTCACAGCTTTGATTGCTCTTAACATTCTTGATCTTGAAGATTCATAGCAAAGACTGGGGACAAAAAATCTACTACCATCTATGCTATTCCAATGGATGAAGAACCTGGAACACAAATAATGAATCCAGAAGGTTCTGGGTTCAACAATCTGTCCAGATAGAGGTAGGAAGTCGTCCTCGCTGAACCCTGGAGATCTGCTAGTAGTTTGAGAATATTGAGTAGAATGCAATGGTGGTCTTATGCAACTAATGCCCTTTAGTCTTTGAAAAATGCTCTTCATACTGTAGGTTATTTAAACTGTCTTAACCTGGCTTGATTAGTTTTGAAATGTTTACATTGCCATAGTTTATAGATAATATGAGTATACTACATTACTAATCTTTGTGGAAAGTGAGTATAGAAATTTTATTAACATAATAAATGCTACTGAAATAATTCTGGAATGCTGAAATAGATATCTCAATCTTTCTGAAACCTCTTCCACAAGAGATTCCCTCAATAAGGAAGACTACTATTTAGGAGGCATTAGTAGTAGTAGTAGTAGTAATAGTATTTATTCCTCACTGCTCAAAACCATAAGTACCGTGATCTGTAGTAGTAAAGACCAAAATCTTGTCATCTCAGCCTGTAATAGAATTTTGTTTTCTTTTCAATGGAATTGCTTTTTTTCCCTTTTTTCCTTTTTTTCAGAGTGCAATGGTATTTTTAAGGCTGGCTACTAAGGGACCACGTTTCAGATAAAAAATGGGGCAGAGGTGAAGCTTGTGCTATGGAAGCCATTATTCTTTTCTTTGTTTTATAAAATAAGTTTCTTTTATAAAACTTCTGCCATTTTCACTGTTTTCTTACTATGAATCTGTAAATAACTGCACATAAATTGTCAGCATGCATTCAAAGAGGCAGAAAGATGGGTTCAACAGATATAACATAGTTTGTGGCAGGGCCATTGCAACACACAGTTGGACCAGCAGTCTCTAAACTTGTGCATGCAAGAATATAATGGAGAGGTACTGTGGCCTGGAAATGGAATGCTCCATTTTTATCCCAAGGGGAAGCAACTTGGCACTAGGAAGTGGTTGATGATAGAAGAAATGCTCTTCTTCAGAATGGAACATTCCAGGCAATACTGAAATGTTCTGTCCCCAAACTACAGAAAAGGTATTTATTCATATCAAAACCTTTTTTTTCTTAATATGGGAGATTTAATTAGCCAATTTTCTTTACTGTTTGCATACCAGTCTCTTAATGTTCTTTACCACTGCTGTCTGACTGCATATACAGAGAACTTAGAAGTGCAGGTGGTATGAAACCAATAGGAAGAAAAAAGACCTTATCTGAGCAATTAATCTTTTTTAAATAATATTTTTATTAAAGTTTTACATAGATAAAAGCTAATACAGAACTAAGAAAGATATACAAATGAAAAAGAAAAAGAGAAAGAGAGAAAAGACATGTGAAAAGTGACTCCTCCCTCTCTACAAACAAGTTTAAGCATTTGCAGTAACTTAATACCTTCTCTCCCCTTCATGGATCACTGCCTGGTCGTGGCGAAGGGGCTTGCGTAACTCAGTGAAGCCATGAGCTATACCGTGCAGGGCCACCCAAGATGGACAGGTCATGACAGAGAGTTCTGACAAAATGTGGTCCACTGGAGAAGGAAATGGCAACCCACTCCAGTATCCTTGCCAAGAAAACCCCATGGACAATGTTAAAAGGCTAAAAGATATGACGCCGGAAGATGAGCCCCTCAGGTCGGAAGGTGTCCAATATGCTACTGGGGAAGAGCGGAGGGCAATTCCAAGTAGCTCCAGAAAGAGTGAAGCGGCTGGGCCAAAGCCGAAAGGACGTTCAGCTGTGGATGTATCTGGAAGCGAAAAGAAGGTCCGATGCTGTAAAGAACAATATTGTATAGGTACCTGGAATGTAAGATCTATGAACCAAGGCAAGCTGGATGTGGTCCAACATGAGATGACAAGATTGAACGTCGACATCTTGGGAATCAGCGAATTGAAATGGACGGGAATGGGTGAATTTAATTCGGGTGACCATTATATCTACTACTGTGGGCAAGAAACCCTTAGAAGAAATGGAGTTGCACTCATAGTCAATAAGAGAGTGGGAAAGGCAGTAATGGGGTACAACCTCAAAAATGACAGAATGATCTCAGTGCGTATCCAAGGCAAACCATTCAATATCACAGTCATCCAAATCTATGCCCCAACCACTGATGCTGAAGAAGCTGAAGTTGACCGCTTCTATGAAGACCTACAACACCTTCTAGAACTAGCACCAAAAAAAGATGTCCTTTTCATCATAGGGGATTGGAATGCTAAAGTAGGAAGTCAAGGAGTAATCGGAATAACAGGCAAGTTTGGCCTTGGAGCACAAAATGAAGCAGGGCAAAGGCTAATAGAGTTCTGTCAAGAGAACAAGCTAGTCATAGCAAACACTCTTTTCCAACAACACAAGAGATGACTCTACACATGGACATCACCAGATGGTCAATACCGAAACCAGATTGATTATATACTTTGCAGCCAAAGATGGAGAAGCTCTATACAGACAGCAAAAACAAGACCAGGAGCTGACTGTGGCTCAGATCATGAGCTTCTTACTGCAAAATTTAGGCTTAAACTGAAGAATGTAGGGAAAACCACAAGACCACTCAGGTATGACTTAGATCATATTCCTTGTGAGTACACAGTGAAGGTGATGAATAGATTTAGAGGATTAGATTTGGTAGACAGAGTGCCTGAAGAACTATGGACGGAGGTCCGTAACATTGTACAGGAGGCAGCAACTAAAACCATCCCAAAGAAAAAGAAATGCAAGAAAGCAAAATGGCTGTCTGATGAGGCTTTACAAATAGCTGTGGAAAGAAGGAATGCGAAAAGCAAGGGTGAAAGGGAAAGATATAAGCAACTGAATGCAGATTTCCAGAGAATAGCAAGGAGAGATAAGAAGGCCTTCTTAAATGAACAATGCAAAGAAATTGAGGAAAACAATAGAATGGGGAAGACTAGAGATCTCTACAAGAAAATTGGAGATATGAAAGGAACGTTTAGTGCAAAGATGGGCATGATAAAGGACAAAAAAGGCAGGGACCTAACAGAAGCAAAAGAGATTAAGAAGAGGTGGCAAGAATACACAGAAGAACTATACAAGAAAGATCTTAATGTCCCTGATGTCCACGCTGGTGTGATCACTGACCTTGAGCCAGACATCCTAGAGAGTGAAGTCAAGTGGGCCTTAGGAAGCATTGCTAACAACAAAGCTAGTGGAGATGACAGTATTCCAGCTGAGTTATTTAAAATGATGGTGTTAAAGTGCTACACTCAATATGCCAGCAAGTTTGGAAAACGCAACAGTGGCCACGGGATTGGAAAAGGTCAGTTTATGTTCCAATTCCAAAGAAGGGCAACACCAAAGAATGCTCAAACTATCGCACAATTGCACTCATTTCACATGCTAGCAAGGTTATGCTCAAAATCCTACAAGCTAGGCTTCAGCAATACATGAACCGAGAACTACCGGATGTACAAGCTGGGTTTCGAAGAGGCAGAGGAACTAGAGATCAAATCGCCAACATTCGCTGGATCATGGAGAAAGCACAAGAGTTCCAGAAAAATATCTACTTCTGCTACATTGACTATGCAAAAGCCTTTGATTGTGTGGATCACAACAAACTGTGGCAAATTCTTAAAGAGATGGGAGTACCAGACCACCTTACCTGTCTCCTGAGAAATCTGTATGCGGGCCAAGAAGCAACAGTTAGAACCGGTCATGGAACAACCGATTGGTTCAAAATAGGGAAAGGTGTACGACAAGGCTGTATACTGTCACCCTGCTTATTTAACCTATATGCAGAGTACATCATGAGAAATGCCAGGCTGGAAGAATCACAAGCCGGAATTAAGATTGCAGGGAGAATCATCAACAACTTCAGATATGCGGACGATACCACCCTAATGGCAGAAAGTGAAGAAGAACTAAAGAGCCTCTTGATGAGGGTGAAAGAGGAGAGTGCAAAAGCTGGGTTGAAACTCAACATTAAAAAAACTATGATCATGGCATCTGGACCCATCAATTCCTGGCAAATAGAAGGGGTAGAAATGGAAGCAGTAACAGACTTCATTTATTTGGGCTCCAAGATCACCGCAGACGGAGACTGCAGCCATGAAATTAAAAGACGCTTGCTCCTTGGGAGGAAAGCTATGGCAAGCCTAGATAGCATATTAAAAAGCAGAGACGTCACCTTGCCGACAAAGATCTGCATAGTCAAAGCTATAGTTTTTCCAGTAGTAATGTATGGCTGTGAGAGCTGGACCATAAAAAAGGCCAAGCGCCGAAGAATTGATGCCTTTGAACTGTGGTGCTGGAGAAGACTCTTGAGAGTCCCCTGGACTGCTAGGAGATCAAACCAGTCAATCTTAAAGGACATCAACCCTGATTGCTCATTGGAAGGATCGATAATGAAGCTCAAGCTCAGATACTTTGGTCACCTAATGCGAAGAGAGATCTCTTTGGAGAAGACCCTGATGCTGGGAAAGATTGAAGGCAAAAGGAGAAGAGGACGGCAGAGGATGAGATGGTTAGATAGCATCACTGAAGCAATGAGCATGAAACTGAGCAAACTCAGGGAGGCGGTGAAGGACAGGAAGGCCTGGCGCAATATGGTTCATGGGGTCATGAAGAGTCGGACACGACTTAACGACTAAACAACAATACCTTCTCTAGTATTACAGAAAAAAAATTATTCCCATTTCTCATCCCTTAACAATAGCCAAGCTATAAAAAAATAATCAGTCTTACTCAGCCAAAGCATTAAGAGTACCAGTAATAATAACCTATATATTTTAACCTTAGACAAATAAATCCATTATGCATTTTGACTTTTAACTTTCTCTCATAAGTAGAACATAAAAGATTTATCCCCGTAGGCATAACAAATACCAATAATAGTAACATATATATCTCAAGGTAAACCAAGTACATTCTAACCTATAATTTTCTCTGACAAATAGAACATAGGAAGTTTATCCACATATGAAAAAATATATTTAAATCTTTGTCTTACAGTCCTATTTTAAAACAAAGTTTCCAATAATAATAGCTGAAAATCGCAATGTATACAACTTAACTCTGATCAAATAAGTCCACTTTGAATTCCCTTTTCTTCTTTTTAAGAGGCTTGATCTTCAGTCACTTCTTCAAAGAAAGTCCCACATGATGATCTCTTATCATTTTCTGCCTGTCTGTTTTCAGGAACAACTTCAGAAATTTAATACTTCCCTTCTGTGGATCCAAAATAAGATAACTCTCAGAGTCACTCTTCTGATTTATAATCTGGATGTCCCCTTTAATTGTTAAAACATCAACCAGCATAATTTGTAAGTTCAGTGTAGCTTCTTTCTCTATGTCTCTCTTATAGTCAAACATTTTAAAGTCCTTTTTCAAATCCACAACATCTTTTTCAATTTCTTCCATATGTCTTTTATAGCCTGGCAATTTTTTCAAGTCCATTTTAAGATCCTATTCAAATAATCCGCAACCTGTTTTATCCAATAGAATCTTTTCTTCCTCCGTAACCTCTGTTAGATACACTTTGAAAGTATAAAAAAATAAGAAAATAGGTCTTGAAAACATTGTTCCCAAGCTGACTTAAATTCTTCTATGGTAAAATAATATTCTTCTGTTATGTTAGTAAGTATCTTCTCCTTTAATTGCTCTCTGGTTCCCTTCAAAGCCCAGTCTTATCTTTTGTTTCCTTTCAGAGTCAAAAGTTTCCCACAGTAAAGTTTCTTACAGTTAAGTCCAAAATCATCTGCTCTATTTTTATAAAATTTAAAACAGTCCATAAAAATTATTCTTTCAGAACTGTCTGGCCCCTTAACTGTCCATATGCAACATTCTAAACTCCCTTTTGTTGTTTCAATTTTTTTTTCTTTTTAATCTTTCAACTTACTTGAATTTTCTTTCTTCAAGGACAGAAGGAAATTTTCCCAGTGTGAAGCAACTTGCCCTTTTTTTAAATTTCAGTTTCCAAATAAATTAATAAGTAGTTTCTGTTGTCAATTAAAAGAGGAAATGTAAGTGAATCTAATGTCCTTTTCAAGGCTCCGAACCATGGCTTAGGCTCAATGTTTCCTGCTATCCCGAGTGTTCAACCAGCTGGAGATCACTAATTTGTGATCTCTTTATGGGGAACCTCTATAAGGAGTACTTGTGGGTGATCCAGTCTTCTTCTTTGTCTGGAGATGGTTATGAAGAGCCAGCTCCTTCACCAGCCCCTCTCGTCCATGACAGCTGTCAGCTCTAGAAAAAATGGAGCCATTTTCAATCCACCATGACTCCCCCAGAAATCCCATCTGAGCAATTAATCTTTATAGCTATCTATTTCATTCAATCTCATTTTAATGTTTTTATTATTAAAAAATATATATGTTGCCAGGTTAAAAAAAAATGCTTTAGTTTCTGTTTTTATTTAAATCAGGTTGGAGGGAAGTAAAGAAAAACTTTGACTATAGTACATTAATTATGTTCGCTATTTTGAAATAAGCAAGTTCCTAGTGAACTTTGGGAAGTGTTAGATATTACATTTCTTGAAGGAATAATGTCCTCAAATATTCCAAAGTAGAAGCTGATAAAACTTTGGCTGGCTGCAAACGTCATATTAAATTGCTTGATGAAATGATTGCATTTCATAAACCTTGATTTATAGTTTAATGTTTTGTGTGAATCAGACTATAAAGGCTTGGGCAGTAAATGATGGTTGTAACAAACCATAGCTTAGTGTGATGGGTGAATCTACTCAATTTATTAGGAAATGTTCTTGGTCAAACAGGGCAGACTTATGAGTGAAATCTACTAAGCTGTGAAGTCATTAGACCATCTAAAATATTAGTTGATGTAATTGTTGTTGTTGTTTAGTTGTTAAGTCGTGTCCGACTCTTCGTGACCCCATGAACCATATTGCGCCAGGCCTTCCTGTCCTTCACTGTCTCCTTGAGTTTGTTCAGTTTCATGCTCAGTTGATGTAATTAAAAGAAGTCTTTTATATACATCAGTTGAACCAACTAATTCCACTTAGCAAGACTCTAACAGTGGAATTTATTTGTACAGAAAGCATAACATATACATGAAGCAAGGAAATTTGTGTTCTAAGGAGGCTTAAAAGCTTCTAAGGAGGCTTTTATCCCAGACCTCTGATAACTATACCCTTGGATGTGGGTTATGAACCTTCATTAATCCTTGTTTTCCATTAATTTTGGAGACCTGATCACAATATGTTTTCTATGCAATCTCTCTAGATGGCATGGGTACCTAGAAAGGCTTTTAGTTCAGTATTTATCTAGCACTGGTGATTTGCTGAAAGAGGACATAACATGAACATCCCTATCATATTCCTTAGTGAGAACTGAAATAACTCTGTATTCTTCTAGTCTGGATGGTTAAATATCTGGATACCTAGTAACATCTAAGCTACTGTGATGCAAATAAATTGCACGTGGTATCTCACCTTCATGTGCTGATCTGCAGAAAAGTTTTCATTTTCTAGTAAATGTGATATAGCAGGATAACTGTAGGATTATTTTAGTATCATTTATACATTACATTAAAGAGTATTTATTTGAAATTGTAACGCAGGTCTTGTGAAACTTGCTATATGCATTTATTATGTTAAAAATATTTCACTGAACTGATCGATTATAGTTCTGGAGATAGAAAGTGAACATGAACAATGAAAGAAAAACCAACTGGTCAGTATTCCACAATTCAGCATTTGGACCAATAGGTGCTATGGCTCTGTATTCATAAATATATCTCTGTTTTTAATACTGTATGGAGAACAAATATAGATCAGGGATAAAGCCGTGTGAAAGTTATTGCTTGTTTTTTTGTTTTTTTGTTTTTGCTAAAGTGATTGAGTTAACACTGTGGAAGGAGGAGTAAGAAGAGTAGAAATTCTTTTACTCCTTTCATATTTAAATCCTGCTATTCAATCTCCACCTTTCACCTGGAAATTTCTAGTAAGTGCATGGGCAATGTCTCCAAATGATAGTTCTGTGGGAAAAAAAGGACATTTGCAAACAGCCCTTGGCCACCTCATTAGTAATCAGTTTTTCCATGCAAAAATACCAGAGAGCAGAAATTATCTTTTCCTTATGAAAACACTTTCAAATGTAAAAACATGCAGGATTACCAGGCGTTAAATGACAACCCCTAAAACAGTGTACAGAAACATTTGTCTCCAATTCGTTATCAACAAATGCTATGACAAACTGGGAACAGCTGGTCTGGCTCAAGCTGAAGTACTCAGATGGTCCAAGATTTATCTCTAAAATAGTGCTGCCTCTTCTGTTTCCCTCTCAAAAACTCATTCACTAATAAAGAACATCCCTTTTTGGTACCTGCAGTTACTGCAAATGCTTTCAAAATATTTCAGCATCAATAGGTTGTTGAGCTTCAGCAGGTGGTAGCTTCTGATTGATTGTCTGGTCTTAGAAGCTAAGCAGGATCAGATATGGTTAGTGGTTGGATGGAGGCCACCTGAGAATTCCATGGTGGTTAGTTAATACTACCTTCATAATAGTGTCAAAGCTAGTGATGCTAATACCCAGTTCTTTTGGCCATGCTCTGAATTGTGCTTCACTCTTACTTATTCCAACATCAGCAATACATCATAAAAAGTGTGGGTTGCCTGCATTGTTGAGATCAGGAGATAACAAAGATCAGAATTTCAGGATAAGAAAAGAAAATAATTCTATTTTATTATCAGTAATCCCTCCCAGGCAAATATGTGGGTCGAGATTGCATTTCTGATCTTTTATCCTGAGGTATAAAGGTAGAGAAGGACAAACATGTTCCAAAAAGACATTCAGCTGGTTCTTCAATTATTTGATCAAGAGTGTTCTCTTCTTTTTGTCAAATAAAGCACTTTTCCCTCTCTCATGCAGCCAGATAAATTCTCAGAATTTTGAAAGAAGCTCTGAGGAAAATGAACCTGTCAGTTGTTCCTGCATTTGCTAAACTAATTGAGTTCCCTTCATTTTTCTCTTACCGGGCTGTAGCAACTTAATAGGTGCCCATTCGGGCCCCAGCACATATTGTAATGGAAGAGAACTGCTGAAGTCCATTGCCAGTTTCACTGGCAACCAAAACAACACCTTTACAAGCTTGATGCCTCTGCCAAAAAATAGCCTCTTCCTACTCTGGACTGGAGATGGACAATCTCTTTTCCTTCAGTCTGTTCAAGATATTATTTCTTCTTAAACTGCTCTCTACCACCTTCTGCTTGCAGGCTTCCAGCAAACTGTTGGAACTCAGTTGGGAGGGTGAGAAAGCAGGATGGTGCGAAGTGAGGAACAATTAGATTTCATGAACTTCTGAGAAGACACCATGCCTTAAATGGGTTTGCATGGAATATAAATAAGGTTGGTAGGAGGAATTTTGTTTTTTGCAGGTATTGTGATTGGAATGACAGCAATAAAATGGCTGGATCTCCTGCTCCAAATTCCAGTCTAGCTATTATCTATCTCTGGGGTAAAATCTAAATTTCCCTTTGGCGTCCATTTCCTTCATCTACTTTCTTCATGGCTTCTCTCTCATTCGCCCGTTCTCTTAATTACTTCTGGCAAATCAGTTTGTGCATGCAAGAGTCAGGCTGAAAGCAGCCAAACAGTTTCCCACAAATTTTAGCCTACCCTTTTTGAAAAGAAATAAATTGAAGTGAATTCAATATATTTAAGCAGACAGGGTTTTCTGAAGTTTCACTGTGAAGCCAGAAACCACATGCTAGTTTTCACGATGAGCTTTTTTTTCTCTCTCTCCCAGCTGCATCTCCATGAGAATGAGAACAAAATACAATCTGGCTGCTGTGCCAAGCCGTGAGCCAGATTTTCATAAGACAACCTGCTCAAAAGCACAGATGCCTCTTGGCTGCAGTAAGTTGATGAGAACCAACCAGAAAGACCAAAGCATCTCATTACTGTGTTCAAAGTAAAACACAGGAGCAAAACAGTGAAAAATGACAAATCATTTCTTCTCCTCTGGCTGATACATATCTTATTTATTCTGCCTTGTAGTGTGTGAATGCTGTCCTTGCCTTATTTTGCCTTCTGCCTCAATTAAAATGTAAATTTTGGAAGCCCATCTCTATAATTCCAAAAGGCTGCAGGCACAGGAATTTAAACTGCTTTTAATAAAACCAACTACAGATGCTGCAATAAGATCCCTTTTCAGAACGTTTGAAAAAATATATTTGTAATGCCAGCTCATGTGCTACATAGTGAAACTACAGCAAGGAATATTTCCATACAAGCACATTTAAAAGTTAATATAGCTTTATGGTGACATGCATGAGCTATAGATCCTTTGTGAATTCTTATACGATCTGACAAAATCCACCCAACAGGTGGGTTGGAATTTGATCTTCTGCCAGATTTTTGTGTTGTGCTTTTCAGTTTAAATAATTGCATTGGATGCCTCTGAAAGGCATTTAGAAATGTGGGCTTTAAGAAAAAAAACATTCAGACAAAAAAACAAAAAACAAAAAAACCCTGGGAGAAAATATGTTCAATGGTACATATTTAAATGCTAATTTTATACTTTTAAAAAAAATGCAGATGATTGATGAAATGGCCCAGAATAGATTTAGAAGGAAGGCAACCCTCATTCCTGGATATGACATTTTACAAAAACATAAAGCAGGTGCTTACACTAATGTACAGTATGAAAAAGGATGCTTGATGGAATGATGAAACGAAAGAGGGTGTGCATGAGAAAAATAAAAATCGTGTAGGAGAATGATTGTTGCAAACACATGAAGACGAAAGAAATATATCTATGATATACAGTATATGCAGAGAGGAGCAAGGAATTGTTAACATTGAGAGAGGCAGAGAAAGTGCAGAGCAATTTTGAAGGAAATGAAAAATTTCATAGTGGGTGAAGAGGGCTAAACAAGGAGCCTCCAGTAGAGTTAATGTAATTAATAATTAAAGATATGAGATGGGATGAAACTGAAGTGCAGGAATGCTGGAAGAAATATTTTAAGGATCTGTATGAGAATGATAGTGATATATCAAAGACCGGAATTGAAGCAAATGCTATTAATGGCAGTGCCCAAGAAAAAAAAAATGAAAAAGGAGTCATGAAGGTTGCAAGAATGGTGAAAAATGTTGAGGCTGCAGACATAGATGGTATAACTGGGGGAGTTTGGTCTGGTGGTTAAGGCTAGAAAGCAGGAGACTATGAATTCTAGTCCCACCTTAGGCATGAAAGCCAGCTGGGCAACTTTGGGCCAGTGACTCTCCACCCAGCTCATCTCACAGGGTTGTTGTTGTGGGGCAAATAGGAGAAGGAAGGAGTATTAGGTATGTTCACTGCCTTGAGTTATTCATAAAAAATATATAATAAAGGCAGGATAAAAAAATCTAAAAATATGTATATGGTTTACTTATGGAGTGACTATGTGACTTGTTTAAAATGTATGTGGAAAGTGGATCTGGACCTTAAAATTAAAAGAATCCTGTTCTTGTTCTCCTAAATAAAGGAAAATGTAAGAGAAGAAATGAAAAACTACAGGGGGATTAGTTTGTTAAATATACCTGGGAAGATGTTTGACTGAAAGAGTGTAAGAGGTGGCATTGAGCAAAATTTGAGAAGTATAATGAGGCTTTATGCTAGACAGAGGGTGTGCAGACCAGATTTTTGCTCTTCACTAAAATCACTAAAAAAATAAGTGAATGTGAAAAAAAAAGTTCATCACATGCTTGTTGATTTACAGAAAATGCATGATGAAGTAAACAGGCTTGAATAATGGAAAGCTTTGTGTGAATATTAAGTTGATGATTGGTTTCTGAGTGCAATAAGAATGCTATATAATAGAAAAAAAGAATGCACGAGAATAAACTGAACACTTAGTGAATGCTTTAGCACTAAGTATGGACTAAAACAAGGATGTGTGATATCTCCTTGATTGTTTAATGAATTTATGGATAAATGCATAAGGAATGCTTATGGTGACTTAAAGATATGTTGGTTGGGGAATATATAATATTGAATTATATCTATGGCTTTGAATGCAAATTATGTTGTGTGGTTGGCTCAGAGTCTAAATGACTTGCAGCAAATGTTAGATAGTTTGTATGGGGCAATAAAGAGTACAAATCTGAAAATTAATGTATCAAAGACCAAGGTCATTGTGTTTGACAAGGAAATGGAGTGAATAGCTGCAAGTAATGCATATATTATGCAGGCAAGTAAATGAATTTGCATACTTTGTTAGTAATGATGTGCAATTTTTTGGTTGAAAATCAAAAAAGATGTTTCAGGGGACAGCAGTTGCAATCACTGCATCTGTAGATACCTCATTGACAAAGCTGTGAATTTTTCCTGTGCTTGTTTGAATTAAGGAAATAGTAACATCATGTCAAGAAAATGCAAGACTTCTTCAAGAAGGCAGCAACTCATACAGCAAACACATTCACTTCCACTCTAAAGCACTTTGTCTTCCTTAGATCCAAAGAGCTACACATCCATATTTGGCAGAGAAGTTACTCTACATGGAAAAAGAGATGAAGAAACAGGAAGACCTGCAAATGCTGGTAGAAAGGTCATGGGTAATGTGGTCTGTTGTGAAGAGTCAATGTTCATTGAAAGAAGCAAAAATGGCTTTGTATAAGAGCTCATTTGTGCCCACTCTGTTTATATGGAAGTGACAACTGAGTATGTCAGGAGAAATGTGAAAGCTGAACTCAAGGGAATGAAGAATTTATGTGTGTGGTAAAATGAGATGAGGTAACAAATGAGTAATGGATGAATATGGAGTGAATGCAAACATGAGTGACCAGAGTGAGTGTGTCTCAGGAATCATTTACTTCAGCAGTTGTACTACTCAAGAATCTGAACTGGGAGGTGAAGGAAGCAGATTCCTTCATCACTTCCTGTAAAATATCTTACCTCCAGACTGATGCAGCATCATATTTCCTTTCATTCTAGGGATTATTCATTCAAATAGGAGACTAAAAATATCAATACTGCCCAGATTCTTTAGACGCACCTCAGGGGCAAATGTGCAAAGCCACCCCCTCAGGTCCCAGTTTCAGAAATTCATACACAGACTTTAGACGAGGAAGCCGAGATTCAACTGGTTTATGACACAGTTGCCAAAAAAGAGCTAACATGATTCTGAAGGGGAAATACAAGTAAAAAGCAAACATGAAAATAGAGACAGATTGGAAATAAATTGAGGATAGATTATTATATCTGGAAAATGAGGAGTATAACCTGATTTTTAATTAAACATTAAAAAAAAACCTGGAGAAATGATTTTAGGAATAAAAAACAAAACTGTAAGTCTTCCAATGAAACTGAAAAAACCTCAATATTACAGAATCAAATTCATTAGAGCACTTAATTAGGTGCTTAAGTACAAGACGAAAAACATATGCTTCATTACTTTACTGAATCTGGGCCAAGTTTTGGGGATAACACCTTCTGCAGTAAAATACTTATTTAAAGTCAGCTAGAGTTAGCGTATTAAACTAGAAATACTTTGGCATACAAATCCTACCTTAAGGCAAGATCTGTGTGTGTGTGTCTGTGTCTGTGTCTGTGTCTGTGTGTGTGTGCCTGTGTGTTAATGTTAAAGGGTGGCTTTCTCACAAAATGACAGTTTTACTGGAATACTGTACAAATGTTGTTTTGAAGCATTCACAATTTATATTAACACCTATAGGATTGGATTGCAAGTCTTCTGGGAGGTCTGAAAGTGGAGACTGAATCCATGTGCTAGCATTGCAGAGTTAAGAGGTCAAAAATAAGGGATACACAAACATGCTATTTTCAATTTTGTTCAAAGTCTCCTTTTGCTAATGACAACTGAGTTCTGTCGCACTTTGCATCAATTGGTGAATGTACACTTCTCCTAACACATGCATAGATGTGTGTGTTGTATATATTTATGTATTTCCCCCCAATTTATAAGGGAGTTGTATCTTATTTCCATGAGCATGACTCATTTTTTGTTCACATATGCCTCCTCAGTTTTGAATCACATCAGAAATGTGAACTGTGAAGATCAAAGTATAACAGTTTTAGAAGCTCTAATGTTGCATGAAAATATGAACCCAGTGCTTTTTTTTTCACTGATCCCAAGCTAAAATAGAGATTGAAAAAAATATTCAATCAATCAATCAATCAATCAATCAATCAATACGTGCTTTTATACTAATGCATTTTGTTGTTTATTTTTGTATTGTGGTTTTTATCTGATGTTAAGGTATCCGGCTAAAAACTAGGAGACCATGAGTTCTAGTTCCATCTTAGGCTTGAAGCCAGCTGGGTGACTTATGCCAGTCCCTCTCTCTCAGCCCCTGGAAGAAGAAGAAGGCAAAGGCAGAACACTTCTGAAAATGCTGCCAAGAAAATTGCACGGACTTGTCCAGACAGTTACCAGGAATCGAGACAAATTCAAATACGTTGGCCAGAGCTTCTAAGGCAAGGTGGGTAGCAATGAATGAATGAATGAATGAATGAATGAATGAATGAATGAATGAATGAATGAATGAATTTCAAAACCAAACAAACCGTACTATGGATTAGTATGCTGAATGAACCATGCTACCAAAATACAGTCCCACAGGTATGCAGTATCTCTTCCTTGAGAATCATTTTTAGAGCTTGATCCTCATAAATTACCATCAAGCTATCATTCCACCTGAGTATTAAAACACTGCAGAGGATCCATGACAGTGCTTCTATTTTATTTTAACTCCATCTTATTTCTGTATGCTGTTTTCCTAAGATGAAAAAGTCCAACTCTGCCTACCCTGTTGTTAAAAAAAAAAAATGTTTCTGATGGGGATTAAGGCTCTGCGGTGCCCCAAAATAAGCATATAACCAAGGTTAATATTTTTAAAACCATTCCCTGAGAATCAGTGGCAACTATGGGATTTTCTGGAAGTACTTGCTTCATTAATCTCTAAAGAAGTATGGGCCTTGCATCTGGAGCAAAATGTCCATTTGCCTCCTGTGACTCAAGAAATGTGAAATATTAAGCAGTTCTAGGCTTTGGCTGTTTGATGTGAAACAGCGAAGCTTGATGGAGCAAGCAAACAGAAGAGTGTTCACCATATAAAGTTGACTTCTCAACTCTCTTCTATCATGCTCAGCTCTTAAACTAGCTTCAGGCAACTTGTAAATCCTCACTGCCTTGAATGGAGCATAAATTTAGAGCCATTCTACAGCTCACCAAATTATCTTTTTTTTTTTTAAAGCTAAGCATGAAATTCATCCTGATATTTTCAATATCCTGTAGAACACCCTTTCCAACAGCAGTTGGCTTAGGCTGTAACACAGCTCAGGGATGAGATCTAGTTGTTACATCCATGAAATCTTACCCTTAATTTCTGCATTTTCAGAGAAAATGCACAAGTGATAGATGAAAGGGAGCATTTTTCCCTGCCAGTGTTCATGATTCTAGTGCTCTACAAACATGTTTTTAATGAAAAGAATGACACATTACCTAAGGCTTCTGGTTTGCTTCAACTAATCAAGGTGTCCCAGTCTGCATTTAAAACAAGCCATGATATACAAACTACAATCAATGCCAGACACACAATCCATCCCTACTTCAGAGAAGTTTTGTTTTTGACATGTGGATTACACCTTGGAATTTGCACATAGACCCAATAGGACCTCATACTATTTTGGACCCCTCATCATCTGAAATAGCTATAGATACCTCTTTTCTAGTGGAACTGATGAACCCTAGCTCTGGTGTTTCCTACTTAACAGTTTGCTCAATAGGAGTTGACACTAGACTACAACTATATTGTCCAAACTGGTTGGGAGTAATAGGAGTTGGAGGTCTACATTATTTGAAGGACTACACACTGCCCATCCCTGTACCTAAGGAATCCTCTTGAGAATAAATCCATGCTGGTTTACTGCTTAGATCAGTAAATGAAACAATGGGACACTGGGTTCTCCTTTGATAATAGAGAACTTGGTATTGCTGCTAATGTTTATGAGTGTAATGCCTAAAGCTGTCTTTAAAAGCATTGGTGCATTAAGCCTTACAGTGGTTGAACCTACTTAATTTTCCTGAAAACCATCCAAAAGCGGGTCCTGGCTCTGTCCCATTTGAGAGAGAGGACCATGCCTTGCAGCATCCCTTGAGCTAATGACAATTGCAAGAGAAGCTGGCACCAGTAATTAAAAACTAATGAAGCAAGTTCTGAAAATAATGCTTCAGTTTATAGATTTTAAGAGGCATCAACAAAGGCTACAGCTTGGTAGAACGTATCTTGAGCAGGAAAGGGTTGCTTCATTATTTTTATTTTTTACATAATGGCTCTTCAGCAAATAGTTGTTGCAGGGACTTACCAAGAAAATCAAGTTGGACAACTGAGCTCCCAGACTTTCACCCTCACAACTTTTCTGCTGTGATATGGAGTTTTGAGGATGAAATCTGGAGCAAAGAACCAGAAGAACAGGATTGAGACTCCCACTTGTTGCTTCTTTTCATCTGCAACATCCTGACCATTTTATTCCCAGCTAGTGCTTCATGATGGCTGGTGAGAATCTTTGTACGGTAGCAAATGGAATCTTTCTCCTTCACCTTATTTCAGCTCCAGATACAGAAAAAGAAGATTGAACTCTTATGCCATGTCATCAGACATGTTCAAACATGCTCAAACTCTGTGTTGGAGAAAGATGGTACTAAAAAGGGGGTTTAATTCTGTTATTTAAAACAGTTGAAAGCAAGCACAGTTTTGGGCATTATGTGACAACTATCTTCTCAAATCTGGCACCTTTGAGATATGACGGACTTCAGTTCCCGTAATTCTCAGGCACGTATATCCCCAGAGGGGGCAATAACGATACCTGTGCCATAATATGATGATGCAAATGCCACACATTATTTAATTTGCATGAGTCTACTCATTTGCATTACCATCATACAAAATGATACAAATTTTGAATCATGATGCATGTGACATCATTGTGGACATCAGAATAGCTTTTGACTATACAACCTCATTACGGATTCACTGCATTCACACAAACCTATTTAACCGAGTGTTGAATATTCATTTTCTGGGTTTGCATAATGCCCTGAATGATCAACTGCCCAAACCATCTGGGTTTGGGTAGCATGCTGTGATACTCATACAAAAAACAAATCAAGGTGAATTTAACTGGTCTGGTGTAAGCCTGTTTTGTGAATACAGCCCTTGTGGAACACATATTTTAAGCCATAAACCTTACTTTCCAATAACCTGATTTGAATCAATTTAAAAAAGCTTTTAAACAAGCATTGCTTCTTTGGTTTTTAAACAAGCCTTGTTAGATCCAGGGACGGGAGGGGAGGGAGGGAGGGAGGGAGGGAGGGAGGAAGGCAGGCAGGCAGGCAGGATGGATGGATGGATGGATGGATGGATGGATGGATGGATGGATGGATGGATGGATGGATTCTGGTGCTCCCTGCCAGCTTCCCACAAGCAAAGTCAATGGAGAAGCTGGCAGCAAGTCAGAAGTCAGTCCCTTCCCACTGCTTTTTTGCCTACCCATGGTCATTCTGTTTCTCTGTCTAGGTAAGGAAATATCTCTTAAACTATGACCCAAAGGGTCATAGATGGTCAGATAAGATGGCCAGATTCTCCTCTTGCTGTAAACTGAACTTTGAACTGGACCCAGAAGCCTACTGGCAACCAATGTGTAACTTGTAAGCCGCCCAGAGTCCCCCATTGTGGGGAGATGGGTGGGGACAAGTCCACTAAATAAATAAATAAAAACAAATAAATAAACTTCAAAACTGGTGTTGTTCCAGACTGGCAGGATTGTGCTGCCAATAATCTTGCTACCATGTAGTACATGCTGCAGATACCGTTCATCACCAAAGGCATTCAACTATTCATGGAATTTATTTTAATATTGTTCTGACTGGTTTAATTCCATTTGGCTGTGTTTCATTAGTATTTGGAGAAGATTTTACTGTGAATTATTTTGGGATTTAAAAAAAATGAGATTTAAAAATTAAAAGCAATATTATTACTATACTATACTATACTATACTATACTATACTATACTATACTATACTATACTATACTATACTATACTATATATATAGTTTGGCCTAGTGGTTAAGGTACCAGGCTAAAAAGCAGGAGACAGTGAGTTCTAGTCCCTCCTTAGGCACGAAAGCCAGCTGGATGACTTGGGGCAGTCACTCTCTCTCTCAGTCCAACTCACCTCACAGAGTTGTCATTGTGGGGAAAATAGGAGGAGGAAGGAGTATTAGGTATGTTCGCCCCCTTTTGTTATTTATAAAAATAATAAAGGTGGGATTAAAAAAATCTATCTATCTATCTTTCATTTCATCTATCTATCATTTCATAGATAAATGGCTTCTATGTGTCCTTTGTCCACGTATACATACTTTCCCAGACAGACCAGCAGGAAATACAACCAGAGGAGCTAATTCCACTTTATTGTAAGGCTACGTTAACAGAATCTTACAAGTCTGAAAGTACAAATCTCCCGCCGTCTCTTTTTACTGCCTGATAAGTAAAGGATGTTGCTTTCTGAGTTTCTTTCTCTTTCCATTATGCAGCTGTGGGCTATGCCCTCTCTTATCTGATTGTTCCCTAGGCAGCATCGCTTCCCTTTGTCTCCCAAGGTCATTCTCACATATCATTGTACCACATTCACTCCAATTCCTTAAAGTCACATTAATCACTATAGCATGCAGTTCCTCCTTGTTTACTCAAAAGTACGTCCCTAATTTACAACAAAAGCAATGGCCGTGAGCAGCAAACCTTTGTTTTCTTTCTCTCTCTCTTTCTCTCTTTCAACTGCTCCATCCATAATATTTGCCTCCTTAATGGAGGTGATGGTGGGATAAAATTAATCCCTGTTGATACCATTTTTTTCCCCTCTATTATGATCCAGACATGGGTAGGTTGGTGAATAATGGAAGGGGGTAATACATTTTCACCCTATGGTGTAGTCCTCACATTTTTGTTCATAATAGCTAAAAATATCACATTGTCTCTTAGAGATTAAGTTCCATAGCTACAATAAGAGACACTTGCAAACACTAAACTTCTAAATGTGCTTTCTGAGAAACCTGAGGAATGGAATTTCAGTATATTTCAGGGGAAAAAAATCAAAGAAATGCATGATATTGCCCTTGTAAAATTAGTCTGAAAAGGAGCTGATATTTCAATTTTCAGAACTTTTTCACTTGCTATAAATACGCCAGTTTTATTTGATTCCATCAAGAACATCACAGTGACCAGGTTTCATGCTATTCGCTCAACAGGTATAACTTTTACAACACAAGAGTTTTTGGGAAGGCAGAACTTCTGCTTTTTCTCTCTAGCTCAGCTCAGCTAAAGCACTGCCATCCAGCTTTAATCATAGTTTAGAACCCTATGAAACATTTTGATTAGCCATAGTTGTGCTGTCATAGTACTCATCCTGTGTATGAGGTATAATTCATAACAATGTGAAGATCAAGATAATATGCAAAATAATTTTGGGGAAAAACCATATCCACTTTATAAATTTTGAAATCAGACATAAAAATATTAAAAACTGGTTTGGGCCACATTTGAATTTTAGCTGCCATCTTGGTTGCTCTTACTCATATAGCTGAGATGCATTTTTTCACATTATTTTCTTCTGAAAACACACGCACGTGCAACACACACACACACATGTTGATATGTAAATATGTAGATATTTAACTCAGAAAAAAAGAGGCCATGCTAGACAATTTTGTCCAGGTTTATCTGATTTGATGAAAGAGAATTTGCTTGAGAATTTCTTTCAATGGAGAAGGAAATTCTGATGGAACTATTGTGGGTGGAATGTGGACTCTTTCACTTATTTCGTGATGATGCAGCCAAGGAACATTTGTAAGTCAATCACAGGGCCTTTTCAGCGAGATGCTTCTCTCTTTGAAAAATAGTTGGTGGATTTCTCTTCCTGTGCAGAAATTCAGAGGTATTATCCACCTAATTTTTCTGCCCATACATTGGGGGGAATTTCTACCTGGGATGATATTAGACATGGGGCATTTTTGAACATAGATCATGCCATCCAAATTGCAACCATGTTCCTATTTGCATTACAAAACTGAGAGGAAGAAAAGGAGAAGTGGGGGGGGGGGGACTTCTGGAAGGTCTTGAAGCTTTTCCCCCCAGGCACTGGGATAGGGTGAGACTGGAGCCCAGTGATTTTTTTTTTTAATGTACTGGAGAACATTATTTTAGGGCACCAGGATTTTTAGATGTTGGCTGTTATTGTTTTTTATGTTCTTATCACAGTTTTGGGGGGAAAATACATCTCTCTTTATTTCCTCAATTTCTTTTGAACTAAGTCTATAGAAGGATGCCAAATATTTTTGCAACCTGAATGGCCCCTATGAATGATTATGTACATATTGTTGCTTTTCTGAATAGTATACTGACATGCAGCAATGCTCTACCCAGCTATTTTGATCTATTCAGTGACAACTCCAGAAGATGAAGGTGGAAAACGGAGACTTTCCCTGAAATCTGATTGAGAAACACTTCTGGACTGCCAGGGAAGAAATGGCGAACTGCGACAGTTCTGCCAAGAGTGGAGCCAACAATCACAGTGGAATGAAGAGCAGGAGAGTGAACCAGCTCTTTGGGATTCCTCTCCAGACAAGAAGAGGACTTGGGATTGCCCACAAGTGCTCCAGACAGTTGCTCCTTGTGAGGAGGCCACAAGACAGCAGTCTCCAATGGGTTTAGAGCTCCAGGAGATGAGGGAATCTTGCTCAAACCATGATTGGCACTTTTATGGACACAGGGTTCACATACTTCCTCTTCTAATCACTTTTAGAAATTGCTTGTTAACTGCTCTTCAGCTATTAGGAACCTTTGGAACAACAAGTTTTTTACAACACCAGGTGAGTCTCCTTCAATCCTTTGTGTAATAAGTTTTAAATATAAGTTTAAGGACTTAAAAAAACTCTTTCTTTGGAATAAACAGCAAAAGGGTGATTAGATTGTTGATTTTGGAAAGTTACAAATGAACTAAGGATATAGATGGATTTGAAATAAATTTAGTAATTATAAGAATCCTGCCCATTAAAAATTCTGTTGTTTTGAATTCTTAAAAAAAAAAAAAATGATAGGATGGGACTTTGAAGGTTGGGCAGTAGAGGGAACTAGGAGGAACTAAAGATTACAATTAAAGGAGAGCAACACTTAATTTTGACTTGCTAATACAGAATGGAGCAAAATACTTTAGCATTGGACATATTGAAGGATATTTTTGAACAATGGACCAGAAGTTGATTTTAACAGTGTCTGCCATTATAGATAGACTGGGTTTAAAAGATATTATGGAAGAAGAACAAGCTTTACTGGACAAGACTGAGACTGATTTGAAAGTGGCTTTAAAAATGACAGGCTACAAGAATGATATGGAAAAGATGTTACACTGGATATACAAATGAAACTGGATTATGTCTTAATAATTAAAAAGGCTATACAAATAACAAACCAAAGAGGAACTTGGATAACTTTTCTATATTGGATTTACAGAAGGGACTTGTTAAAGTTTTGAAGAATTTTGTGAGAAGGGACAAAGAAAAAATGAAAAGAAATCAAATCCTAAGACATTATTTGAAGGGATTAAAGATCAAGATTGTTAAAAGTAAAAGGAAGGAATATGAAGTTGGTGTATTTGATCAAGGTTAAAATAGATATATTATTATCTCTGGTAACCGTTAATGGGGTTTTGCTGGCTAGGACTGAATGGCAAGGTTTTAAGGATTGTTAATAGATAAGAGATGGGATATTGGAAGAAGAGATCATTGGTTGTATTTTAAGAGAAGGTGATAAGTTACTAAAATTGCTTATACTTGTGATGAAGGGGGAAGTAATTTCTTTATATATTTATTTTCTCTTTCTTTACTATATTCTTATTTTTTCTTTCTTTTCTTTCTATCTTTTATTTTCTGCATCTTCTATTTTTTCTTTTTCTTTTTTCTTTTTCTTAGTTTGTATTAATTTTTATCTTTTTAATTGTTATGTTTAATAAAATTACTATAAAAAAAGAGAAACACTTCTAACACTATTTGTACCAACTGCAAAAGGAATTTTGGAGGCTGTTAGTAAAATAAGTTGAACAAACCTGTAGCAATAAGAGATTTAAAACCTGCCTGCTTAGAGATGTATGTCTCTTTCACATTCATTGTTGATACATATGTTGTGTGCTTTGTATGTTAAAAATATGTATCAGAGATTCAGATTATTATTTACTAGTGCTCATGATTATTTATTTATACATATCTATATAAATGCACACTTCTCATGGGGATGCTGAAAATCTGTTTTTTAGATTTTTATAAAATTTCAGTATTATCTAAATTATAGGCTTCTTAAAGAAATAGTAGAGTAGCTCTAATATCCCTACACAAATAACTCATTGAATGGAAATCTCATGAAACATATAAAATCTGGATTATAGCAGTGCCATTGAAGACCACTCAGAAGTTGTTGTAACAGTCCACAGATCTTGTTATGAGAGGTTGTTATGCCCATGTAACACCTTTGCTCCACAACCTGTGCTGGTTATCACTAGGCTTACAGGTGCGATTTAAGGTACTGTTTTTCACCAAGAAACCCTACATGACATATGATCTAGTTATCTGAAGGATTTACCTCTCTCCCTTGGTTTCTGCCCATCCTGTATGGTCGGACAGAGTTGACATGCTCCGGGTTCCATTGATTAAAGACTATCAGCTAGCAGCACCCAGGAAGTGGGTCTTCTCTGTTGCAGCATCTGCCCTCTGGAACTGGATTTCCCTGCCTGCCTTTACCTGACTCTTGAAAACCTGGTTCTTCCCCCAGGCCTTGGGCTAGGGTTGATGGGGGGCCCCTTTAGGTTGGGTGTTGCTGGGGAAAGAGGGTTTTTTATTATTCTATCTGGGAGACTTTGGTCTTTCTTGATATCATGTTTCTTCTCCTCCTTCTCCTTCTTCTCCTTCTCCTTCTCCTTCTCCTCTAATTTTTAAGCTTCCCAGAGGTCACTCTGGGGTGAGGCAGCCCTAAAAACATGTCAAATAAATGAATAAATAAAGGGGGCAATTAAAGGAAATTATTTTTTTTAAAAAAATGTTTGGAAAGACTTCTTCTTCACAGCCTCAATTACAAAAATGTAGAAAAAATACCTCAGCAAAATCAACTCTTTAAATTTGATCCTTCTAATACTGAAGTCCTATTTTCCAGCTCTGTTATTGGATACACAAATAATTCATAATGATATCATCATTTAAGTATGATATCAAAAGTCAATTATTATGGTTAAAGGTTAAGGGCTGGCTATACTGATGAACTTTAATTTTCTCTTTGGAGCCTGGAGCTTTTCTGAGAAATGTGTTCACAGCGAGAACACTCAAGAAATGTGTTCCCCCTGCCCCCCATTCCATTTCTTTTTTCCAGCGGAACCTTTTTCCCTTCTTTTATTTTACTTTTTAAAATGTTATGAACTAGTTCGTGACATTTGCAAGATGTTCTACGTTCAGAGATTTAACAGGTTTACCCAGTGCTTTGAGTTAAATATTTGGACTGTGTCTTTTCACCTATGTTACTGCATATTAATATGTTGGCAATACACCACTTTGGAAACGTAGCAGTAGATAGATAAGATCACAAGAGGAAAAGATGCTTATGTTAAGACCTCACCTCCTATCCACTTTCCTCTATATAATAGGAAAAAGCCAGAGAGAATTGATCTCTAGATTCTGCATTTTCTGTATAACCTGATAATAGGATCATTTTCAGAAGTCCTTCTAACTATATACTCTCAGACATTGAAGGATCCTTTGTTGTGTTTAGCACCACAAGGAGTAGCCTAGAGTGTTGGTGTCTTTCCAGTAAATTCATATTCAACTTCACTTAACCTTCGTTATCTTTCTTTAATAGATTGCAATCACCATTTTTGATCCATTAAAGGGGGAAAGGGACTTACGCAGAACATAAGATGTGCCTTCTCATATTTACCGTACATTTGCAATCCAGTTGTAAATTTTTAGAATGAATATAGAAAACAAAAATCTGGGCTTTTTTTTTTCTTTTTTTTTTAATGTACTACTTTTCCTTACATGCAATTGCTAGCAAAATGCATGCATAATACTGCAGCATCCCATAATATACTCTAGAAAATGTGGAAAGTCAACAGGATCTTTTGACTTCTCCCCTTTAGCATGAATGATCCATTGCATTAAAAAAAAATATATATTCCCTTTCCAGTCATTGATGTTAGACAAGCCATCACTTTCCAACTCATTCTCTTATCGCTAAGAGCCTCGGGAGCTTAACCATCCATTTCTAATCAAGCTACTGTTCCGATTTGCTGAGTTTGCTGATTTTCTGGGTTCACTTAATAATTCTCCACTAGTAGAACAGAGTAAGCTGGCTAATCAATCAGAAGGGGAAAACCCTTACATAAAGCAACAGAGCTTTTTACAAATAAGGATACTGACTTGTATTGGACACAGGATCCTTGCTAAAAAGATGTGTCCTTTTCTCCCTAAATGGAAACCAACCATATAATGATTAGAGTGCTCATCTAAATAAGTCACTCAACTGTATGTTTCATATTGTTGATGTGATCGGTTAGGAAGGCGTTGTATGCAAGTTTGGACAGACGGAACGAACACCTGCGTGCATGAAAAATAATGATGCATCCAACAAGAAATTCACTGAATTTTAGCATGATAGGTGCTCCCTCACTAAATTTTGCATTATGTGCAATTTTCTTGATTCAATCAAAATAACTTTTAGTTTAGAACATCTTGGGTATAATGCTTCCTCTCTGGTTTGAGCAAAAGATTGTAACTAGCCTTCCTGCTTAGGCTACGAAACTCCCTTATACTGGATCATTCTGTGCTTTAACTCTGATCAGCAACAAACTTCCCAGGAGCTGAATCAGAATTTTTTTTAGTTCTCCTGTCAATGCCAAGCACTGAACCACTGTATAAAGCAAGGGCGCTAACCAAGTTATCTCTTGAACTACATTAAAGATCTCAAGGGGAGGCTCTTCTTAAGTAATGGTTGATTGTTTGAATTGTTCAAATGTATTTGTACAAATTTGTCTTTGCTGTTTTTACTTGCGAGCTGCCCAGAGTCACATAAGTGAGAAGGGCGGCTATATAAATTGAATGAAATAAAATGCATAAATAAATAAATAAATAAATAAATAAATAAATAAATAAATAAGAACTAACATGTGGACGGAATCAAAGTCTGAGTCTGAATGGAGACTGAAGAGCATATCTGTGAGGATGAAGAGAACACTGCCTCTTCTGTTAACATCTTCTTATGAAAACCCAACCATGGGTTCCCTTAAGAATTTTGTGAAAGTCAGGAGCTCATCTCCAACATGGAAAATCCAGAAGTGCCTTCTTTTCCCAAATTTCTCTGCATCTATTTTTTTTCCCCTCAGTATGGTAGATCGAATGTTACACTAGATGAAAAAAGATGTGTGTGGCACACTTATGTTGACTCACTGCACTAGTCATGGGCAGGAAAAAACAGCGGATTGAACAGCAGAAAATGCATCTCGTAGGATACACAGAATGTTGAGGATAATCAACTGAACTAGCAGAACAGCATTATTAGCTGTGGAAAATAAGCCTGGCAAATTTATAATGGCATCCACAGCTTTCCTTGTTAAGAAGTTGACATCCCCTTCAAGCCAGGAAGATTTTGCCAAAACAAGGTCTTTTTTGTTCCAGGCATGATGCTCCAAAGAGGTGCAGCCAATAATGGTAACAAATGACAAATCTCTCCAAACCTACTTCTCAACATTGTCCAGCTGCCTCATTTATCCAGCTGTTTTCAAACATGGAAAACTTACTGCTTCTGCTGTACAACACATCCTGCTTTTTTCAGTAGTGCTTAGATTTAGTGCTATGTTGAAAATACAGACATATTTCCCCCCATCATTTTCATTCATAGAAGAAAAAGGGGAAAATGAACTTGGAAAAAATCAAGAAGAAAAACGATGTGGTGTTCAAAGTGAAATGATGGTTCTGGAAAATATTGTGATTACAAGGGGAATGAGGCACGTGTATTTTATTTTTCATTCCATATGTTTCATTTTACAGTGGTCTGCAGTTTCTCTGCTTTTCCAGAGTTAAACTAAACATTAGTGGGGAAATCATAAAATGATGGTTGTCTGTTTCAGAACAAGAAAAGGAGATACAGAAGGAGCAGGAGGAACTGCATCAGCAGCAATTTTGGCCACTCCTCAATGATAAAGTAAATTTAGGCACATCTAAAAAGGAAATGTGGATCTTATCTTAGGGAATTCCTCTACCTCTACTACTTTTATGTGCTGGATTGCCTCTTCCTCTCACTTTTTAATCATTACATAAACTTATTAAATTGTAAAAGGGTAAGGGAAAGAAGGAAGGAAATTGGTAGGTAAGGCGTTTGGTTAAAACTAAGGATTCTAAATTACTAAATATGTGGCAATAGGATCAAACCCGCCATGGCCAACCACAGCTACAGGAACTTTAGGAGGAAGAAAAGGAGGTGTTAAACAATAGAAATGAAGAAAATGTATTCCTTTGGTAGATGCCAGGTTTCATATTTGCAAAGCAACCTTCAAAGCAAAGTTGGTAAGTTTAGAAAAGCCTTTGTGGCTAGACTAATTTCTCAGCTGCAGTCCTCTCCCAGCTATTCTTTGCAACCTAGCCCCACCTAAGTTTAAAAAACGGGGAATGTAGCTGTCAGATGAGTTGCTGACACCACACTGAGATGAAATTTATTGGGGCATTGGCTCAGTCTGGAATAGCTCTGGGACTTCTGCAGCACCATCACTCCAGTCCCAAAACTCTTCCTTGTCCTTAGCTAGCTTGATTGGTTGCTGAAGTTGAAAATTTATGACTTCAGGAAAGGCTTATATTTTATACCTCCAGAAGAGGTTATAAAAACATGTCATAGGATTTCCGGCATGCTGGTCCAAAGGCTGAAAAGAAATAATCTGATGATAGAAAACTAACAGTATCAATAGGCTGGGGTGATTTCCATGTCATCCCTCCAAAGCATGTCGCCAAGAAGCCCAGAAAGTAAAAGTAACAGTGGATTTACTGTATTGCACCCTAAGCTATGAATTTTTACACAGGGACTCTAAGCTACAAGCCCCCAGTAACCTGATCCCCGTTTATTATTATTTGTATGAAACAAGGTCACATGAAACAAGAGGTGTTCTTAAAAAAAAACAAACCCAAACCTAGAAATAGAGTTTGTCAGTTTGTCCTCTTCTATCCAAAGGGGATCATTTTTCTTTTCTGTCATTTTTTAACAGATTTTACTTATGGGAAATTAGAAAATGACATAAGAAAAATGGGTTTGCAATAAGCAAGCTAATGCTGAAGGTAGGAAAGGCTAGGGGAGAAAGGTTGTGGATTTGTTCACAAATAAAATAGAAAAGTCCACCAGCGCAGGTAGTTAATTTTAGACTCTAGACTTAATGGTCTGATGGAGACACTCCTTTTCAGCAGCCAGTTGTTAAGCACATAGGTGATATTTCCCTTCCTTGATGATTAGCATCACTCCATCCTTTGTGTCCTGTACCTTTCCCAGTTACACTGATCACAAGGGGGCAAAAGATGACCAGTTTCATCCTTATTAGGAATCATCAGACATACGTAGCAAGATCTTATTCTATGGGGTTCAAACCCTCTACCAGTCACTGACTTCTAATTTGACTTTTAGATGACTATCTACAGTGTATAAGCTTTAGAAGTTATCCAGGTCCCGACGCTCAGCAGAATTGCAGGAAAGGATATATAGAATCCATCAGAATGGCATATCCAGTCCACCTTTCCTTAAGCTCTCATTCCTTGAATGTTAGAGCAAGTCTGTCCCAGACAACAAACAAACCATTTGTAAGCACTGATAAAAGATGAAACGATTGGCACATTTCCACATTGTAAATTCACTTAAAATCATGGTACCACCATAGATACAGTGATAGTTTGGAAATATATTAGGGTGAATCAATCCGCTGCAGAATGAAGGCTTCTTTACTGAAGTTGATGGACCATAACCTACACCAATGGTCCAGCACAGGTTGGTAGGTAGATGTTTTTTGACTCCTAGGTCTAGGGTTGAAATAAAGAGACTGGTCTAAAGTCAACCAGGAGGTTTCTGTGCTTTGGTCACCTCACTTTGTAGTCCAGCACCCTAATCACTACACCACATTATTGTAGCTTGTTCTATATACGTTCCATGTGTGTGTTTATGTGTGTGATGGATACGTGTGTGTGTATTCATAAACTACTTCCTATTATTATATTTCCTTTTTACTGACTTACATTTTGAACTATTGTATAGCACCCATAGTCCATTTGGGTTGGGTTGGCCTACAAATATTGTTAAATAAACCAGTAAATAAATACTTCCCATGTAATGGCATCACAGTGATTTGCTAATAATCATTTAAGATGTAACAGTAGCATCTAACAAAAACAATTTTTAAAAGTAGGAGGAAGGAAGGCAAAAAGAAAACAGAACTCTTCATGCAAGATTCATATAGGAAAGGCCTAGGTCAAGACACAGGTTTTTAATAGATACCTAAAAGATGCACAACTTTTAGGAGGGAGTACAATTTAAAAGGCACATTCTGCTACAGAGAAGGCCTACTTGTCACTGCACAATGACACTCTGCTAGACGTGACACACACAGCTGGCCCTCCCCAATGAGCTTGGTGTTTGACCAGATGTGCACTTTTGATGGCTGTCTCTGTTATAGTACCTGACACTCAGCTGATTGATAAAGATAACAAAATGAGCATTTGTAACTATGTACATGCACACTTGTAGCTATAAAATACTTTGACACATCAGAACAAAGGATGTGTTGGTAGCCACAAAAGCCCAGTTGCTGACCCCTGACCTATTTCCTATTGACCCTCATCACCTGCAATTTTTTGAATGGTCATTTGGGGTATATTTGGGAAAATGGTGCATTGGGCCCCTGGGTTTGGGTCCCAAAATCTAGCTGTTGCTATACAGCAGCTGATCATAATCAAAAGCCTTTCAGAAAAGGCTACACATGACTTATTCAAACTGGAGGCATCCAGAGGTATTGGTTAGTTTGAGTTGATTTGATAAATCTCTTGCTTTTCTTCCAGAAGTTCAAGGTGACATTCTATCTTCCATTTTTCCTCAAAACAATAACAATAACAATAACAACATGAGGTAGGTTGGGTTGAGGTAGAAGTAGAGATAGAGATAGAGAATTCTTGAGCTAAAATTGCCCAGTAAGATTTCATGGATCAGCAGGATCTGAATTTGGGCCTTACCTGTCCTAGTCCAGCATTATAATCACAACACCAAACTGGCTTCTTATTTCATTGAAACCAAATAAACTAGGTTTGGATACTGCCTGGGATTCCTTATTACAGTAGACCCATGACTACATTGTTGTTTTCCCCTCATCCCTGCTGTTCTGCATGGAAATAGAGACCTTCTCCCAAGGTACTCTGGTAGAACAGAGAATGAAAATCTGTGGAACACCAAAGAGCACTTTCTTCATTCTTTGGACATGAACATTCATGTCCTTGTGATTAAGATTGCTCCCATGGCTACATAGTCATAGGTCTGAATTTAAAGTCCAAATGTATCTAAAGGTTATCCCTGACCAATAATTCCAAATCTGAACTTCAGGCCACATGGTGTTATAAGTGATGAGGAAGCATGGAGGTTATACAAACCCTATTTTCATGTTACCTCATGCTTTTTTTTTAATCTTTAACTACTTTCCTTGAGCATGGAAGTAAAAACAGGGATTCTGAGCAGGAAGCAATCCAGTACTATTGTGTCACTTCTGTCCTGGTTTTTGATCTCAAATCTATACCTTGGCATTGCCTCTGCAACTCTGCTTTCTGGCCTGTCTCACTACTGCCTTTCCAATATACTTGTAGATTGTCTCTTGGTCTTGCCTTTATTGCTTGTGGCTGACCTGAAGCACCTTAGAACAAGAAAGGAAATAGAACCAACAGATTCATTTTGTATTATCCTCTTCACTTTAATTCCACCTGTCTGTGCCCAGATGTTTTCATAATGCTATAAAGATCTGGGAGGTGATGCAGGAAGGAGGAGGTGTTACATTGTCTGGTGTCCTGAAACACTGCTAGGCCTCCCTCACTGGTTCTACTGCAATTTATTTAATATTCTATGTTGACTTTACATGAGGCTGATGGAGAATTGACTCTTCTTTTACACAAACAATCAAGGAGGCCACAGGGAAAAGGTTCAAGCCAGAAGCATTGGAAAAGGGATAATGGAGGTATTCACTGGATAATACAAGAAATCTCCAAGGCAAGGTAGGGGAGATGGTGCGCTTTGTTATAAAGAAGAATATAAGAGAATCCATGGTTTGATCCAACATGGTTGTTCTTATGTTTAACAGTAGAATACTAACTCCAGTTATAGCTTGATCTGAAACCAGATAAGTGTCTCTGAATTCAATACCATGGATGGAGCATTTCCCACTAGCAATTTATGGTATCTTCTATATTCATCCAGTAATCATTGACAGTAACAAGGTCAAGCTTTATAACACTTCAGTGATGGTTGACTGATACTATGAAGATGCCCTATGTCAATAGTGCAGGAAACAGCCCTACTTTTTAATCATCAGCACTACAGGATACCATAATGAGAAAGGAACAAGGAATACAATATATGAATACAAGAAAAGCACATGAGAACCTTCATAGAAGAGCTAGAAGAGGTTGATTTACACTGATTACTAGATATAAGCTGAAGAAAATCACATTTTTATTTATCGTGCACCCACCACCATCAGTACCCAGTCTGACCACAGTAAAAATTAACAAATAAAAACTAAACAGCCATTAAAATTACACAAAAAGAATAAAATCAATATTTATCACAATATCTATAATCACAGTGAAAATAATACTGTACAATTATTGATGACTACACTTATCTACCACCTAACTTCACTAATATGATTTACCCTAAACCAAGCCTACTGCCATGTTTAGTACCATTTCTACCAGTCTGCTTAACTGAATAAATAGGTTTTCAAATCCTTCTTAAATGTGTCCAAGGATGACTGGAGTCCAAGCACATTGGGCAGAGAATTCCATATAAGAGCCAACTCCAGAAACAGTTTTGTTATTTTCAAGTGTTGACAATGAATATTAGTAGGAAACCTCACCCTTTGTCTCAGGAAGACTTAACTCATCAAACACTTCCTGATCAGCACCTCACATTTCTGAGGACTCCCAGCACAAGTGTTTCCTCCTCTGAAAAGCTTCCTTTCTCTCTCCCACCAAACAAAGACAAGTAATAGAGTATTTTAACCTTCCAGGTTATTCCATTACAGATCTCTAAATAGCTATTTTGGAACAACGAAACTTTACCAACACAACTGTTTGAGAGACTGTTACATGCATCCAAAGCTTTCAAGATATCTAAGAAGGTCTCCATAAGTACAATGGGTTTTTAACATATTACAGTGGTTCATTGTTAGGGTACTTGTGATCTATCTTATATATAACCTTCATCTTTTCACACACACACACACACACACACACACACGCTCATCCCAATTTAAATCCTACATCAGTCTAGCCACTCTATGCTTCTGATGAAGTGAGCAGTAGGTCATGAAAGCTAATGCCTTTTTATAAAATTGTTAGTCTGAAAAGGTGCTACCAGAATCCTTTTGATTTTTCCCTTTTCACTAAAAAAAATCCTAACGGTGGGACTTCAGACCTGTGGCAGTCCTTTAGATCAGTCTTTTTATTTGCGTGCAGTCATACTCATATTGCTGTCAGAAAGTAAAGTTTGAAGAAGACAAGGGGAAGCAAAGAGGGATGATAAAGAATGTCCCAAATTAATTTAAGGAGCTAAGCAAAATTAACAGAAATGTTGGCTGAGATTATTATCTGCTGGTTGTTATTTCCAAACTTTGTGATATCTAAGCTTGGCACATTGACAGCAGCATCACTATTCACTACTTATTCACTATTTATACTTTACCACTGCCAAATCTGAGCTGTAAAAATCTAGATGACCACAAACATACAGAGAAAGCTCTCTTTTCAGGCAGGATACAATAGATCTATTGTATTTTGGCAGCCTTTTACACTGTATATCTGTTATATAAAATGCTCACTCTTTTTATATATTTATTTGTTGCATTTATATCTCACTTTTCATACAGGAGCTCAGGGTTGCATACATAGGACTCCTCTTATTATTTTTCCCCATAACAAATTTTCCCCACAACCATTTTCTCCAATATTAATACCAATAGAAGACCCTACTTCCATTTATTCATTATTTGTTTTAATATTTATAAAATCACATTTTCACTATATACCATGGACAAAGTACAACGTGGAGAAAAGATGGATGATCTTCAAATCCTCTGTTTTCAGAAGGGCTCCAATCCTGCTTCAAAATTAAATTGGCCCCTACTCCGTAGGGAATAAAAACCATTTTTGCCTCTGATTTCATGGTATGGGGTTTGATCTAATTTGATCTCCATGCTGTAAGGGCACTGTCTTCAGAAGAACTGGCCTCAGAAGCACTGAATATTGCTCACCTAGGCCTCTTTGTGTCTGCCTAGAATGAAAAGTGGAAGCTTTTGACCTTTGATAGGCCAGAGTGATTTCATGTTCTCTATCAACTAGAGCTTCCATGGTGCCGAAAGCTGCAGCATAAGGACATAACTACACTACAGAGTTTCTAACACTTAGGAACTATTTATTTTGGTATATTTATACACTAAAATAAATATATCCCACTTATCCTCCATCCTGGGACTCAAAACAAGGCCTTGCTACCCTGTACTAATTAGGTCCAGTCCTTTTTAAGTTCAACACTCAGTACATCACACACCTTCACATCATGCTTTGGAGTGGTCACAAATTCTCCCCCAAATCCTGAGAGCTATTAACCATCAATTTACTCCTGTCATAGAATGGCAGTTTTCAGAGATTTAATATGAGACAGAATTTAAGCATTCAGAAACGTATTTTGGTTTCACAGCATTCTGTACAGACAATAACAACAGTTCTGGAATGTGTAAAACAAGGACATTTAGCATATAAGGGGTCATGAATGAACATCAACTGAAGAATCCATAATTACCACATATTTTTATTCTGAGTATGTAGAAATCTGAACTCGTTCCCTCTCACTAGGATGCATCCAAATGTTTGAGCTTTTTACATGATGTGTCCTCCCCCCCGCCCCCGAATTGATCTCCTCAGGAGAAGCTTCACCACTGGTATATTATATAATTTGAAGACGTTCCTACAGATAGACAGACAGACAGACAGACAGATATTTAATTCAATTTAAATGGCTGTCCACTCAGCAACAGACGTTGATCAGCTAATTAAAAACAACCAAAGAAATGCAAGTTAAAAAAAAATCCAGAAAAGGGGAAGGGGAGCGAGAACATCACATATAAACATCTACAGAAACAAGGTCAATATTCATCTCACACATATAATGACATATAATGACAGCTCACACAGCCTCCTGGCCCAATGTCCAAAGGAAGAGTCAAATCTTCACAGCCTTTCTAAATGTTAGGAGGGTCAGAGCCATCTGGATCTCAAGGGGATGGGAGTGGGGATGCCAAAGAACATTGTTTAATGGACAGAACCCACCACATGGCAACGTTGTCTGATCTTGTTGGGTAGGTAGAGACAATTGGAAATGGAAGTTCCATCAAATATCTGTCCCTGTGCCATGAAGCACCTTGTAGGTGACACCCAGCACCTTAAATTTCACCAGGAAATGTATTGGTAACCAGTGAATCTGACATCAATGTACTAAAACATTTATTTCCCTTTTTTAATAGAAGAATCACTTTAAGAAAATCAACTTCTCCATCTACCATATCATAAACACAGGAACAAAAGCAATGAAAATTAAATACTGATTCCTTCACCCCATGGTCATAAGGTGGAAGAGAAGAGATGGTCCCCCTCAGGAACAGCCTTCCACAAGATGGTGAAACTGAACTTTTCTGGAGGATTTTGGGGGGATGACTGTTCTCCATTAGTTGATTGTTTTATTGCTTTTAAATGGTAATTTGCATTGTTATGTCCTGGTACAATTTGAAGTTGTTGAATATTTTCAGAACATGGTTGTTGGAATGTCAATATTGTGTATGCTTTATTATATTTATATTGTACATGGTATTGTAAGCTGCCATGAGTCTGGTAGGAATTGATGGCATACAAAGTTAACCACAATAATAATATTAATAAGGAAATAATGATACCCACTCTCTCACACTAAACAGTCTGCGCAAAGAAACTGCTCAAATAAAATGTGAAGATTTTCTTCTACAAGTTTTCCTCCTGTAATACATTAAAGGTGGCAAAAAATAAGTGCATGGTAAAGTCTAATTCATCTACAGTTATGGTTTAATTGAATAAATTGAAATGAAACATTGCCCATAAACCACATGCTGAGCATAACTAATTCATTTATAAAGGCAGAACAAGCAGTATGGCCTGTTCTTGACTACAAACTGAAAAATAGATTGATGTTGTCCTTAAAAAAAAAAAAAAAGTTTTAATTGCTTGAACCTATGCCAGAGACTAGAGCAGAATTGTAAGGGGAAAAAATAAATTCTCCATCAAGTCAGGCTCAATTCCTGATAACTTCATGGGCACGTTCATCTAATTTTCTTAGCAACAATACAGAAACTCCCTAGTCTAATTCCAACTATGTGCACTCTGGTGTCTCCCATCTTAGTGCTAACCAGGCCCAACTCTGCTTAGCTTCCAAACCCAAACCACGTCAGTCACATGCTGCAACTTGCTGTGGTAAAATGTAATCGAAGCAATGAAATTACTATTAAGGTTTGAGTTATAACTTTAAAAAATGGCCTTTTCTGCCTGATTGAACAATTCATTGACAATTTCTCCAAAAGAAACACCATAAAAGAGGACGATCTTAAGATCATTTGTGCAGAGGAACATTTATGAGAACTAGGTATGTAGAAGGATACCAGCACAAATTCTGTTGGAAGCAACTCTAGGCATTCTGCTCCCACCATACTTCACAGGAGAACAGAAATCCACTGGCATTTGTCTTTCCTTGATCAAATGCTGACAAATCAAATCAAGACAACCAACCAACCAACAGCAACAACAAAACACAACGTGTTTGAAAAAGTTCACGCCCCTGAAAGCTGCATGCCACAATAGTGGCTATGTTTAACAGGAGATAATACAGAGGGAAAATTTGCTTTTAAAATTTTTCTAACTGGGAAGTGTAGGAATCAAACAATAAAAGCGGGAATAGTTCATGAAAAGAGTTGTGCAACCTAAGAAAAAAGAGTAGAAAGCGTCCTATAAGTGGACAAGAAAGTAAATAGTTCACAGAATTGTGGACGTTTCTCTTTTTTTTAATATGCATTCATCTGGAACAAAAACAAAAACACACTGTTCTGAAATGCTATTCTACTGATGCAACCAGTAAAATAAACAGGATTTTTAATCATTTTTAAATTTGTACATTGTCCGAGGTAAAAAAAAATATTTTTAAAAATTGTCAAATGCCTTCTAAGAAGGAATATTTCCATTTTCATGTGGGGTTGATTTCCCACAAACGTTTTTTCATATGAATAGCTGCTTTCCAGGGTTTGATATTACTGTACATAAAACCCATGAGTACTTCCATGCCATGGCTCTATCCAACACTATATCTATATATCTATATTTATATCTATTTATATTTATATTTTTGGGTGCAAATCCATTATTTCTAATCAGTTGGCTTTCAAGTTCAGAAATCAACTTATATTCTATATAATCTTCCTGATTAGCAAACCATTTTAATATAAAACATTTCAGAATAAATCAACTATAACAAAAGGTTATCTAATACAGGTAGTCTAGTCCTCACTTACCAACTGCCCCGTTTAGTGACCGTTCAAAGTTATGATGGTCTAAAAAAGCTTTGTGAGTAATCCTCACATTTACGACCATCACAGCATCCTGTGGTCACGTGATCGCCATTCGCGTGCTTCACAACCGGCTTGCAACAAGCAGAGTTAATGGAGAACATGAAAATAAAATCGCAAGTTGCAGTCATGATACTTTGCTTCATGACTGCATTGCTAAGCAATGGAGTTGCTGGTCCTAATTGTGGTTGCTCAGTGAGGACTATCTGTATAGTATGGTCTTTGATGTGATTTTTTTTCCCCCTATGTGGTTTTGATCTTCTTCTATTAGTGAAGAAACATGGGCCAGAACTATAGGAAAAGACAATTTTCCATGTGGGAGAAAAGAATAAAGACCTTCCCCCCTTTTATTTCTCCATAGCACAAACATATTCTGGCAATATCAATTTTCTGTTGTGTCATCTTGTCTCCAGGAGATGAGTGAGACAGGTTGAACTCCTTAACTGGAGTTAAAGTAGTATTTTCCTTCTTATTCTAACACTATCCAAGGGCATCCTCAATGTGTGGAAAATCTGTTAGATTCTGTCACTCCAACAAAGATTTTCTCCCAACTCAGTGGACAGCACTTCAGTTCAACAGTGGGGAAACACCCTAAGAATGAAATATGTTGGGTTAAAAGCTTGTTAAGGTTGTTTCAATTCGGTTTGAGACTGAGGGATTTTCAGGACTGCATCAGCCCCTCAAAAGTATTCTAAAGGTGTCTTGCAAACATCTTTACTTCTTCTGACCTCAGAAGTCTGAGAACAAGAATATCATGAACCTCCAGTTGGATGTTCCTTTATTATCTTCCTTTATTCAGGGCCACATACCCAAAAAAGTACCCATAAATGGGAAAACAGCCTGCCCCCAACCACCAAGGAGTTCCTGCTTTCCAAATAGCAAACCTGAACTTCTGCAGTTTGAGCTGAATCACAGCTAAGCCCGAAAAAAATCAGATTAATTGGCCTGTGTAGGAGAATGTAGTACCAATGCAGTGGTGTGGTGCTGAAGCCAGACTGGAGTAAATGCTTTGTGGATAGGCCTTAAGAGAAAGTGGCTTTCTTAAAGCCAATAGAGGGGACAGCAGCTGATGCATATAGCAGGGACATCCTGAATGACTAGTCACCAATCTAGAACCAATTTTATTTTCATTATAGCATTAACTGTTCTCTTTGAAATGAAAAATCTGTGTCTGGTCTGCCCTGTCTCAGATAACAGGGTCCCTGGCATGTAATGTTTTTTCCATACAAAATAAGTCATAATAACAGCAAAAAGAAAAGTATCTCTGCTTAGAAAAAGCAGCTATGGCACAATTAAATTGGCCTACCACATGTTTCCCTCATGTCTACTTTTGTCTACATGGAAGGAGTGAATGGAACTGCAGTTTAGCATGGGTGTGGGTCAAATTTATTCCTGGAAACACCATAGAATTAAAAAATGAGCAGTGTTACTTTCATAAATGTTCTACCTGGGAAACAAATGCCAGGCAATTATAATTCCTTTTTATTCTTTCATAAGAGCCTGCTTCTCATTCTCTGGATCCAACATCATCTGAGATACATTTGGTAGGAATATCAGAGGAGTCACAATGGCTCCTTCAAGGCTCTGGGATACCACAGCAACAGGACCAATTTATCCATTAGACACAATATGCACCTAACACAAAAAGGTTTTGTTTATTTATCTGAGAAAAGAGAGAATAAAAATGAAGGAGAAGTTATTTATTTTCATGCCTTGCCTTTTGGCCTTGAAAATATGCACAATAAATACAATGCAATTATTACTGCAGAATAATATACATATTACTTACTATTCCTTATTTCTTTCTAAAAATGCAGGAATATATTGAAAATCGTATTAAATATAATGTTTAATACTATTCAGCCCTACAAGACTAAGAAACCAATGCCCTTTTATTATAACTGCTAGAGTAACAGAATCTTGCAAATCTGAATGTATTTCCCCCTCCCTCTCTTAATCTTCCTGTGAACTAGTGAGGGTCTTTCTGAGACATTTTCTCAAGTTACTTTCTTGGCCCAGCCTCAGGCCCCTCTTATCTAACTGTTGCCTTGGTACAGGTGCTTCCTCCTGTCCTTCAAGGCCATTCTCTCTGCTGTCTACAAAGGAGCCCACAAAGGCAAAAGAGCCTAGGGTCCACAAAAGTCATAATGCAAGGCAGGGGTGAACAATGTCCTCTGAGGGGGAACTAAAGAAAGTTGAGATGATGTCAGAGAAGTGCAATTGATGCCCCACCCATTTTGTATGTACACTGACATTGTGAGCATGTACAAAAGGGCAGGCTGTGAGTTATGCTCTTGTGTCTACCATCTTGACTTGTTCCTGCAGACCTCACTGGAAGCAAGGCTAGGACCATCTTTCTTTCAATTCAGCTGTCAAAGACATTTTTGTTGAAATGGTTCTTTTTTTCCTTTCTTTCAAGATGTTCACTGAATTTGAGCTAACTGGTGAGTTCGTATGCTTTTGCAGTTTTATTCAGCAGCAACAGGATTAGATCTGGTTACTACTTTAATGGAAGAGAAGCTGGGAGTCTCAAAGCTGTGGACAAATCTAGGAAATTGGAAAAATATTCCAGAAGGGAATGGCAAGGTATTTTCATACTCTTCCCTAAAGCTACATTAATATTTTTATAAACTTAGTAAGCATTGAGCTTGGCTCAAAGGACACTTTGCTTTTAATTACTTCTAAGTTTTAATTATAGTTGTACATTTTATCATGCCATGTTATTAGATGACTTGAGCCTTATTTGCAGTGGAAAGTAGAATATAAATTTATCAACTACAATACCTATCCATAACATTTGATTCCCAAGGTGATAAATATATATTTATGGTTGTAAATAAGATTTTCTGAATGCAGCAGCAGGTTTCCAAATACTTCTAACAGATTTCCAAGAGTGGAAAATGGAGGGGCAGAATGAGTAATAGAAAACCTACTAGTTCTTCGAATATGGCTTAATTGTGCTAGGAAACAAACCAAAATTGTGTAGAAATTTCAGGAAAAAATCAAACCTTCTTAATACTTTCCCTCTTTTTTGGATAATGATCCTGAATGTACAACAGCAATATTCAGAATGGAGAAATCTGTGTATACATCTTTAAAAAGGGCAAGGGTATTCATCTGGTATAGGCTTTGCATGTAAAAGGTTCAATGGTTTAGTTCTCCTAAACTTTCTTGGGTACCATGGAGGGCAAAGATCATGAGATCTTGAAAAACTGTGGATCTTGTGGTATACTGTCTTGAAAAACTGTGGATCTTGTGGTATACTGTCCATTAGAAGGCTGCAGGTGCCATCACCCAAATTTAGCACCATAAACAAAAATTATTTTGGCTGAATCCCCATGAGTTTTTACCAATTTTGTGTAAGATTTACACTCTCGCTCAAGGTCTTAGAAGACTTCAGTGTTCTCATCTAAGATTTGGGCTATTTTCTTGTTAATTTATTTAGTTTTAGGGATCTGTGGATGCCATCTAGAAGGCTTGCAAGCACTTTGGCATCCATGAATGTTCTACTGTTGATCCCTGCTGTGGACAATGACTGGCCAGAAGGATCAGTGGTCTGATTGAATGCAAGCAGGTTTCTACATCCTTACAATTTCATTCTCTGGCCATTTCCTTGCTTCCTAAAATGTCTTCATGGCATCATCCAGACATTGTTAAAGTGATCAAATGCCTCTCCTCATTGTACTATTTCAGCAGAATGATGGCTGGATAATGCTAGAAGTAGCCAGTTGGGAAATATCCTCCACTAAGATTCTCAACCACCATAATCTATTTGATTAGTAAATCTACCAATGTTTCCCCCTAACTCACCTGCTCACTTCCTCACTATGCATTTAAAAAGCTGCCACTTTGGTGAAAATAAAAAAGATATAAGAAACCCAGTCTAATCATGGGAAACATGCTTTTTAAGGGTTTTATCTTAATGGCTATTGGAGAGATATGCTTGTAGTTTTTTCAAATTCTTTGTCCTTTGAAAAACCTGGAGCAGGAATGGGTGTAACGTCACTTCTCTATAATAAAAGTCTGTGAAGAAAGGGTTGTGACATAGTGGGTGGACCAGATTACTAATGTGGCTATGCAACTTGAGAAACAAATATTCTCCAATTACTGATTTTGGCATCACTAGCAGGAAAGGAAAGCCATGCCATCAGGTGCAGTGTACATGTGCCGGACGCACAAGCTGGCAGTTTTCATGAAACAATGTTCCAAGGACTTTCAGTGATGGAGCTCCTACTGCGGTAGGGGAAAGGGGAGGTCTGAAAAAGGAACAGTTGAGCAAGCTGAAAAGATTGCAAGGAAACTCAAAATCAAATGGTGCCACTCTGTCTTATTCACCAGAGCTCTCATACTTCTGCCCCTCCCACCTCCATCTGCCAATATAGAGTCTGGCATTTTCCTCACTATATACTGAATATATATTGAAGGAGGCTGGATAGGAAGATAAGCATGTTTAAAAAAAAATGGAGGAAGAAGCATCAATAACTAGTGCTGGGCTGATGACACTACTCTGATAGCTGAAAATGCAAATGCAAGCTCTGATAGCTGAAAATGCAAGCTCTAGTAATGAAAGTCAAGGAGCAGAGTGAAGAAATGGGTCTAAGATTAAATTTAAAGAAGACCAAATTAATGACAACAGGTATAGCAACCAGCCTTAGAACTGATTGTGAAGATACTATTGGATTGATAGCTTCTGCATTTACGGAATGAGCAGTCAGGAAATATGCCATAGACCAGCACTTGGTAAGGCAACAGTAAAGGCCTTGGAAGATATATTCAATTGCTATGAACACTAGTAACATGTAGGCAATTAGTTTTCCCTGTTGCCATTTATGGAAGAACAAGTTGGACTTTGAAGAAGCAGGATAGAAAGAGTATTGATGGTTTTGAACTTTGGTGTTGGAGAAGACTTTTGAGGGTACCTTCGATAGACAAGAAAATTAACAAATGAATCACAGAACAAATCAATCCAGAGTTCTCACTCAAGACACAAATGACCAGACTCAAATGTTCATATTTTGGACACATTATGAGAAGACCTAGCTCTCTGGAAAAGTTATAATGCTGGGAAAGGAAGGAAAGAGGACATCTAGCAGTGAGGTGGATGGTCTCAATTACTGTGGTGCTAGGTGCCAGGATGGGGACAGATCTTCCTGGAAAAGGTCTATCTATGTAGTCACATAATGCTGTAAAACTCGTAATGCCAAGGAGGCATTAACTGCAATTGCAAATCTGGGTGCCATATGCCAAAAGCTCATGACCTTTGCTGTATAGATCTTTTTCTGCAGCTGGAATTTGATTAACATGGAATGGCATTCACAGTATTAATTGTCCAGATGGAAACAGCCAAAAGTTGAAAGGAGACACCCAAGAATGTCCTACATGTTCCATCTGATTACTCTAAAATATCATTAAAAAATTGGTATCTGAATCGTTTTGGGTTTTCATTCTCTACCCTGCCCCCCCCCCTTTTCCCTCTGTGTCTATTTTTCTTTTTTCTTTCTTTTTTTTTAATTGAAAGCTACCTTCCTCACCTTGGTTACTTTAATCAAAGATATACGACTGGTGCTGAGTTTCAGCGTGAAGACAATTTTGAAAACTCTAGCAATCATTTCTGTCATCTACATTTATTCAGTGATGCAATTTTTTAATGAAGATGCGAATGACCTTCAAACATATTCCCATGAAATGCTCCCAGATGTGAAAGAATTAACCTGTAAAATTATGATTTCTTCTTTGGTCTTCAGTGAGCTATGCTTTTCATCAAAGCCTTGAACAATATAAATGAGAAACTGAAATTAGTTCAAAGAATAAAGTGGTGGATATTACCAGGAAGTTCAGTGAAACAAGTAAAAATGAATAATACTGGGTGGACAGATCAAAAGGTATGCCCCTAGCATTCAGTATGAGCAATAAACTTTTCAACTTTCTAAAAAATAACTTTGATAAGATAGTGTAGAGGGAAGAGGGAATGGCCTTGAAAGAGAGGAGGAAGAACCACTACCAAGCTAACGGTCAGATGTCAAGGGCTTGAGCCTGGTCAAGAAATTAGTTTGAGTAAATCTCTTCCTTCCTAGTTCACATGAAGATAAAGGGAGGGAGGGAGAAGCACGTTCAGACTTGCAAGATTCTGCTACTATAGTTATTACAATAAAAGTAGTCCTGACTCATATGACATTGGTTTTTTAATCTAGTCTGTCTTGTTGGGCTGACAGGTAGTAAGGAGAATACTTACAGCACTTGTAGGTAACACAGGATTTGTGGAGTAGTTAACACAGTAGAAGACAAATAGAATGCAGAATACTTGTGAAAAGTGGACTAAAAAAAATAGCACAATGAACTGAACCAAAATTTTCCCTAGGAAACAATTACATTGACCACATGACCAGTTTTGTCCTTACTGGGGCTCTTCAGACATGGGTAGCCAGATGCTGCTCTACCAGGAATTGAACTTTGCACTTCAGGTGACTATATATAGGACATAAGCTTTAGGAGCTATCCAGGGCCTGACACTAATCATTGTTGCAGGAAGGATCATGTAATGCCTCCTGGTGGCCCCTGTAACTGGAAACATGGGATATACACTGTGTGAAAACAGTAAGAAATTTCTCCCACTTGAAAAGGTGATGGTGGTGGTGGAAGTCATGTAAAGCCAACCAACCAATTCTGTAATGGAGGCATGATGTAATGTCACACCTATAACTCTCTCTCTGATAATTTAAAGGAAGATGGAGTCTATACCATTCTGACTGCATATCTAGGTCAGCGAGACCTGGAACAGTGCTCCAAGGTTTTATAGTGCACATCTGCTCAATACCATTCCCATTATTTTGCAGTTATGATTTTATGATAGTTTCATGCTAAGACTATAGTTTTCTGATAGTTTATTGCTAGTTTTTCCTCTAGGCCGAAAGAATCCAAAGCTCTCAGTGCCTTTCTCACTCTTACCTGAGAGAGGGCCATGATTTCAAAACCACCTGCATATAAAAGATCTGGAACCACTTGACCAGCTGATACAGGGGGGTGATGAGTGGAGAAAGAGAAGGCCTGAATTAATGATTTAATATACAAGTTAAAAAGTAGAGATGCTAGAATATACCCTTGCCTCACTCTTGAGTAGTGACAGCACCAGAAACATGTCCCCAGGGGGAACATCTGACTCTCACAGTAGTATTGGAGTAGAGGTATTGAATGAGAAGAAGCAACTATGGAAGATCCCTTCATTTTTCCCACAGTTGCTCCCTTGAGGTTAAATTATAGACTGATTTGAAATCGACAAGGCTATGAAAACAGAGCCTCTGGGATGGGGTGAGTATTTCTTGCCTAAATGGTGGAGATCCAGACAGTGGTTAAAAACTGATTGATTTGCTCAAAAACCTGCCTGCTCTTCACCAAGAGATTTTCACTTTGAACCTTGTCCAACCTTTTCTTTGGGTTTAATAAAATGGGATAACAATGGTGTGACTCTAGTCAGAAGGAACACATGCTAAACTGTTAGTATGGGTGAATAGAACGGCCAGCAGAGAAGCCCACCAACGCTTGTTTTCCCTTAGTGATTCTGGGAGATAACATCTTCTCTTGAGGCTTTTTCAGTTGTCAGATGTGCACACAGGAGGCCAGATAGGGAGAACATTTCAAGTTTAAGTCATAGCTAGGCATCTAATGATGTCATTTTGAAATACTTCAGAATACAGTTCTCCCAAAATTCTTCAGTTATTTTAGCAGATTGTGTCAAAACCTCTATTATTAAGAGAGCTGTTAACTAAATGTCAGAATTAAGAACCATTCTTGAGCTGAGCAACTGCAGTTACGCTACCCACTCCTCTCTCATAGCTTCCCTTTTCTTGGATTTTCCTTATTTTGTCATATTTTTATTGGTGTATATTTGAAGTTTTACTTTCACTTCCATCTTTTTCTTTGGTAATAATATAGCTTTCAATTTTGTCAATATAAACTCTGTAGATATGCACATGTATTTTAGTCAAGACATCTTCAGCTTTTTGCAATTTGAAATGGAAATATAGGATATAATAGGCATTGCTTTCATTGCATTTTATTTTAAACTACTTCAGGATTTTTTTTTTTTAATGAAAAAGTGGTATACACATGCTTTAAACAGAATGATAACTAAGTGAAGGAATGAACAGATAAAAATGTTTCCAGCATACCTCCCCATTATCACCCATATTCAATCAATTAATATTATTTTATAAATAAACAAACAAAGGAACCAAGAGAAGATCCAGAAACTTTTACAATGGCATCTGATTCAGCAAACATTCTGCACAAGCTTCATCAAGCTGGTTTTGACTTAGCATGATGGTTGAACCAGCTGCTGTGCCTAGTCATCAAACCATGGTTATCACAAGCCATCTCTGGGCTCAAAATGTGAAGTCAACCTTAGTGGCAAAAATGTTGCATTCCCCCAAAAAGAAATAAAACCAGAATAGTAGTCTTGATAAGTGAGAATCAGTATGGCTGATAGAGAGATGGAGGAGAAGAATCACCTTGAGGACCAGATAAATCAACTACATGATAGAAAGCCAAAACATCCTAGTTTGCCAAATTAAGGTTTTAATTATGCTCAGTTCCTGATGTCAGCTAGTCAATCTGAGAACCCAAAGAGATCTGTCTGATAGCTTGGAATTGCTGCTATTGTAGCTCTGCGATGAGGAGGAGGAGGAGCAGGAGCAGGAGGAGGAGCAGGAGGAATGCAGCATGACAAAGTAGCCACAATGATGCACTAGAATATCTGCAAGAAAGACCATTTGCCTGCAAGCAAGAACTGGTGGGACCACAAAACAGATAAAGTAATAGAAAATGAAGAAGCTAAAGTGCTCTGGGACTTTACAATTCAAACAGACAAGCACCTGCCACACAGCACCCCAGACTTAACAACTGCTGATAAGAAAGACAAAAAAGTTTGGATAGCGGACACTGTCATATCTGGAGACAGCAGAAGAGAAGAGAAAGAACTGGAAAAAATCACAAAATATAAAGACCTGCAAATAAAGGTAGAACTATGGCAAAAAAAAAAAAAGAAGCAAAGTACCAATAGTTATACACACCTTAGGTGCAATCCCAAAACATCTGGAGCACCACTTGAAGATCAACGGCATTGACAAAAATCACCACCAGTCAATTGCAAAAGGCAGCTGTACTTGGGACAGCTCACATCCAGCAACGATACCTTTAACACCATCAAACAACAACATCTGCCTCTCCCAGGTCCTTGGGAAGGACTCAATAGGTGGATAAAGATGCCAAATCCAGCCTAAACCTCTGGCTGACTGTGTGGCCAACCATTGCGTTATTCTGTTTCTATATGCCCAGAACCCATCCTTTCCTATTGCTGAAAAGAACAGATGACCTGAACAGGCAAACTTAACCACTATTTTCACTTCTTAATGACTGTATTTTAAACTGAACAAATGCACCTTTATTGAAGAAATAAAAGAACAAGCGAGAGACTTATTGTTGCTTTTGAAACAGCCGCATGGATCAACTTCACCATCGGCAGTGAAAGAACTGTTTATTTATATATCACCTGCCCCATAGCAACTGCAATCAAAGATGAAATGGGAAAAACAGAGCCACTGAAGTGCAGGCTGTACAATCCACAATAATCAGAAAATGAATTAAGATCAGTCCATGCTTCCTGCGAGCTAAAAACGTGGGTGGATAAATATGTATTTTTGCACAAATAAAACTAATTCCGATCCAATCAATTCCAATCTAGAATATTTATTTATTTACTTACTTACTTATTTTCACAGAGGGGAGGGGAGATTTCATAACTGGAGCACCATAACTAGGATTTTTTTCCCCCACGTTTTCCAATTCTGGATGCAAAGAACTTTCTGTGTAGATCTTAACCTTGGAGAGTCTATGCATTTATTTCTGGGGGAATTGTTACAAAATTCGCTTTTTGCTAGGGATGCTGAAGAATTCTGCTTTGTCCACATGCTTAAGCCCTCTAATTTGAACAAGATTCAGATAGTTAACATATCTTTCTGTTAAGTGGAGGACTCTTCCAAATTTTGCACCATCGTTCTTCTAATTCTGTATTTTGCATAATTCAAAATAGATGCATTTTGAACTATGTGCAAAATGCATGTATTCATGCATACATTGGGGGAAATTGTATAAAATTACATAAGGAATACGATATGTGAAAGTTGCACAAAAACGCAGCATGTTTTAAAAATGCATTTATTCGGTGAGATTCTTTCAGACAAGCAAATTTTTGGATTTCAATTTGCTGTCAATTCTGCCTTTGTATGAAAAGTCAAGTGTTCATGTTTAAAAATGTGGCTCTCTTAAAAGTTATAAGCTCCAGAAGTTCTAACTTGTTGAAATAAAACTCAGGACCGACAGGATGCCCATGAAAACTAATCAGTAATGCTTACAGATATTTGCAGATTGCATCCGTTTCTGTTTCTTAATGGTTTAGGCTGATGATTCAGCTACATAAATTTCATGGTTTCTCAGTCTTCTTGCCCTTGAATGTCACTTAATTAACCCACAGTCAGATTTGCTGCCACATAACCTTTAGATTATAGCCCTCTTCAGGCAATCAACATTCTAATCTTGGAGGTGTGATGAAGAGATGGAAATCTATTCCTGACCATCCTCCTAAAGGCCCAGATGTGTTTATGGGGATAGTGTCTAAACAGACACTATCACTGAATTATAGCTCTTTCATTCCTTCCAAGGAGGGTGTCTCAGTGTTAGGAAACTTTTTTCTGCTTGGTTCAGTTGCTGTTCCTTCATTCTTGATGGCCACTATTGATCCAGTCCTTTCCATCAGTCCTGTGGCATGTTTTCCAGTAGCTGCAAGCCTTTGCTATACATTATATTTGCTATGTATTTGCTTGCAGAACAGACAGGAAAGGAGCTCTTCAGTCCTCTATGGAAAGTTACAGGAAGAGAATCCCTTTCTCTTCTACTAACTGGGCTTTTGCAAAACAAGCCAGAAAGTGAAAGGGGAAAGCTCTGTTCGTGTTCCCCCCACCCACCCTGAAGGAAAGCAATCCCCCTTGTGGTTTCTCAGGAGGAGAGTGTACAGTACAGTAGTTGTGCTAATCTTTTCTGCAAAAGCAGATGTCCAGCGAAGAAACTATCCTTGTTCCTTCCTTGGTTTTCCATAAGGAATTTGGAGAGAATGGTAAGGGGTTTCTCCTTCCCCACTTCTCTCTTGTTTTTCATTGGGTTTCTATAGAGGACAGTACCTGGCATTTTTGAGCAAGCCCAAGTCAAAGGAGAATCACCTTTGCTTTCTTCTGAAGGGAAAGAACATTGGGTGATATAGTTTTTTATCATAGAAACAATATTTTATGGAAGTACAGATATTTGACAGATGACTGGGAAAGGTCACTTATGCACAAAGTATAGAGCTCTACATGGGGCTACCCTTGAAGAGTATCCGGAAGCTACAGCTGGTCCAGAATGCGGCTGCGCAGGCTATTTTTGGAGCCCCAAGAAGGGCCCATGTAACATCGTTGCTCTGCGAGCTGCATTGGGTACTAGTTTGCTTCCGGGTCCAATTCAAGGTGTTGGTTATTACCTTTAAAACCCTACATGCCATGGGGCCAGGTTACTTAAGGGACCACCTCTCCTTTATGTTTCAACCCGTCCCACCCGATCACACAGAGAGGACATGCTTCAGACCCCCTCAGTAAAAGAACTCCATCTAGCGTGGTCCAGAAGGCGGGCCTTCTCTGCGGTAGCCCCCGCTCTTTGGAACATTCTGCCCCCAGAGGTGCGATTGGCCGCCTCACTCCTGGCCTTCCGAAGGGCCTTGAAGACCTGGTTCTGCCACTTGGCCTGGGGCAGGGAGGGAATACTTCAAGCAGGGGGATGGCTAGCCCCATAGCGGCCAGCTCTCCACAGCCTGATTTTCCATCTTCTTGGATCTTCCTTTTTTTAGTATTGTTTTAAATTTTGGATGTATTATGGGTTTTAGATATATTTATAATTTTAATGTTTTCTGTGAGTCGCCCAGAGTCCCCTATTGTGGGGGAGATGGGCGGGGGAGAAATCCAATAAATAATAATAATAATAATAATAATAATAATAATAATAATAATAATAATAATAGTGGCCTTCCCAGTCCAAACAAATTCAGACTGGAACCCCTTTTCTTCTAGAGCAAGATCTGACCACATCATTAGCAAAGGGTTTTCTCTGCAATCATGACAACAAAATACTACGCACAGTAGGGTTCTTAAACATACTTTTGAAGTTTAAATGCACTGTAAGCTGTAGAGCTGAAAGCCTGTTTTGCATAATTTCTGTAACATTGACTGTGATTTAATGAAAGGATATTGTTAGACATGCATCAAGTCTCCTGTAATCCAAATTAGATCTCTGTTTGTTAATCAAAGCATTTTTCGGGAAATTTTTAAAAAGTGGGTATAAAAGAAACATCACGTCAATAACCAGGCTATTGTTTGACAAGTATTATTTATGTGTTTCCTTAATTCTTGTGGAATAATATTGAAATAACTTACTTTTTAAATTACTGAACAATGATGAGCTATTTCTCAAACTGTTAATAGTCCTTCACACAATTCAGGGGCCCAAGGAAACTGACACAGTAGTGAACTCAAGTCTGATCAAATGTCTGCTTGAAACATTTTTCCACACATTGATGTCAAATAGTACACTTACTATCTAATAAATTATCTCAGGGAAAAGGAAATGTTTTGTAATAGGAAGAAAGCAGGGTAAAATGGTATACTTTACTGCTCAGCAGGTGATCCACAGAACAACAGGCTTTCACCTTTTTTTTGTCAAATACTATTATTTTGGTGGATTACTGCTGGCATCAAAATGTCATGCAGCAATCACGTTATAAATGGAATCTCCTTATGGACTTGAAATTAAAAACAAAAATCTGTAATGTTCTTTCACACGGCTAAAGTAACAAGCCTAGGTAGTTGGGTCAACTTGGAGAAATCCACGTGCAGTTTTCGAGTATACGTAGATGAGATTTTGGAATGCAATGCACAGCTGTGTTTTTTTAATTTTTCAGAAACAAAATATTGCATATTTACAGAGACAATATATGCAAAAAAAATATGGTAACATGGTCTATATTATACAGAGGGCAGCAAACTGATGAGATATCAGCAGGGAAATTCCAAACAGCCTGGAAAACCTTAGCAAATTTGGAAGCGTATCCCACGTTGAACAATTAGAAGATCAAGTAAATACACTAATAAAAGCAGAAAAGAGAGGAGGAATCACCATCAGAAAGTAGGCATAACGCTCAAGAGAAAGCGAGAGAAAAAATAAGTTTGAAAAATAACAAAGTTATCAGCAGTGCAGTAGAAAATGAAACAAATGGAACTAGTCACTTCCATTCATGTGTTTGCTCATTTATTTTGATTTCTTTCCTGATTTTTTTCTTAAGTGAGTATTAATAAGCCAGGAAATGGTTAAAGAGTGAAGACAGCCCTTTCAAACCAAGGAACTGACACGCTCACCAGTGGGAGTTCTCCCAATTAGCACTGCCAAGTCTGTCAGGACTCAGGTAGGGAAAAATCTGCAAATGTTTCCATCACCTATAACAATAAGCATTAAAAACGAGCCAGGCCCTCTTTGAAGAGGGAAGAGCAGGACAGAAGTACCTGCCAGATGTCATGAATTAATTCCTTGCAGAGAAAAAAATAATGGAGGCCGAGACTATTCATGACACTTAGTTGCTAAGCACTGCTCTAGGACATGAACTAAGCTTTAACTAACATAGTGGAAACTAAGTTTCAACTAACAATCCTGTTAGTCTTTCGCAAGACATTGAAGACCTGGTTCTTTCTCATTGCATTTGGGTCAGGTGGGTAGATGAGCTCTGTGAATACTGATATGGTTTGGTTTTGTTTCTTAGTGAGTGGAGTTATTGTCTATCCTTGGGTGCTGGGAGGTTATATGGAGAGGGGTTTCTGAGTTTTAATCTTTGCCAAAAAAAAAAGATGGATCATCAAACAAATCAACCCAGAGTTCCCACTTGAGGCACAAATGACCTGGCTCAAATTATCCTACTTTGGACACATTATGCAAAGATCTAGCTCTCTGGAAAAGGCTGTAATGCTGGCAGAGGTAGAAGAAAAGAGAAGAAGACGACCAGCAGCAAGACAGATGGACTCAGTTACAGAGGCAATGGATGCACCATTGGAAGTCTTAAAAGAACAGGTTAGGGAAAGATCATCATGGAGAAAATCTATGCGTTTGCTAGAAGTTGAAAACAACTTGATGGCACATCACCAATAATCTTTGCAAGCTGCACTGAATCACTTGTCTGAAATGGGAATCTATATCTATATATAATAAATATCATTTACCCCAAAGCTCATCCCTATTCTTAGACTTGAGTATTGGACAGAACTGTCTGGGAAAGCATTTGGCCATGCACACTTATCTTTGGGATGTGAACTGGCATGAAACAACCAATCAGTTAGGCCCAGGCTTTGGAGCAAGAATATAGTGCTTCTGAATGTATGTTCCAGCATGTCCGTTTCTTTCTATTTGGCCCAAAGAATATCCCTTTAAAGAATGAAGAAGAAAGGCCAGTAGGAAATACAGCCTCATTTCTCATAAATCTCCATCTTCTGCAGATCATTTACTAAAAATTAAAATTTGTCCTCACTCTTCTAGCAAGTCCATGTACAGTATGGAAACATCTGACAAACTCTAGTAGAAAATATCTCTCTCCTCCAAAGAAATCCATGCCAGAGTTTTATTCCTCCACTACAGCCATTCTCCTTCACAATCTAGTATTATATTGATTCTTTCCTATCTTAACCAACCTCCAGATAGCTTCTTCTTCCTTCTGGGCTTGGATAAGAAGAGGGAGAGCCCAGTTACAAGTGGAGTTGGAAACTCCACAATAGAGCTGGAAGTGCAGATGCAGACAGAATGAAGCAAGAGCTCAACCAATAGAGGAAAGAAAGTGAAGCTTTACAATTGTCCTCTGCCTTCTCCCATCCAAACTGTCAGTCTGCAAAATGACCCTCTCTATTGTTCTTTCCCATAATCTATCAACAACTGGAAGAAAGCGACAAGGCTCTTTGTAGGCTGCTGTTGAGTTCCTGGAAGACTATAGTGCTGGGAGAGAAAAGCCAAAGAAGGAATGATTGCTGATCACTGTGAATTCATAACCTTTCTTCTATAAATGCAACAGCACTGTCAACTCTGCTCTGACTTTTTATTTTCTCAGATGACTTGCAAACACATATACCTGCTTTTCATAGTACTAGCAAATATACATTCACTCTGTAAAAAAAGTTTCACCATAGAAAATCAAAGAGTGGTAAAACCCAAATCCTTCTTTCAAAACAATTGAAAATAACAATACAGCAGAGGGCCTTCATAACCAGGATCAGATACTCAGCCACAAAGAATGCTATAGAAGAGGCAAGAGTAGGTCTTTCTACTCACCCAATACTGATAACTCGGCTGATGCGCTACTGTTCTCATCTCTGTACGTGACTACACAGGTATAACTTCCAGAGTCGTCATCCGTTGCATTAGAAATCAGTAAGTTACTTCCAGCCAACAATGAATATTTTTTGGATCTGAAAGATTGACATAATATTACTGTTTAAGACAATATGCAAGGGTCATTTTCTCTACGTGCTAATTTATTTTAGATTTTGTTAGAACAGCTGAAGCATGACAATTCCATTCTCCAAGGAGACTCCAAGAAATCTAGCCCCTCAGTGAAGTCATGGCAGGATGGATGTAAGAATGGAGAAATGCTTCGGTCGGTGGGCAGCCACAGGAGTTTGAGGTTTTGTTAGAATAACAAAAGGAGCACCAGGACATCACATTGCATGCTCTTCCCTTGTCATATGCAAACACAACATCACAATCCAGATATAAAAGGGGTGTGGCAATGCCACCACACTGCTTTCGTCCTTACTCTTCCTGCAGACACTGCTGTTTTGTTTTTTCCCTTCCTTTCCTGCTGGGGTCATTCACTCCTTTTGCAAACAGTGGAAGGAAAAGTGCTGTATGGAACACGTGATGTATGGAAAATAGTTTAGATGTGTTTCAAAGCTGTTCTAAAATTTTAACTTAGCTCAGGGAAGACTGGGGGCATTTTGAATCCTTTGGATGTTATACAGTTCCAGTTCTGCCTGTGATGTGTCTCTGACCTTGAACTTTGCTCCTCTTGCAACTTTGAAGTTCAAACATCAAGAAGGGAGAGATTATAGATCAGTTTTTCCTACCCTGGGCAATACTGAGATGTGTGGGTTCATACATTCTTAGCAATGGCTGGGGAATTCTGGGAGTTGAAGTCCATGGATCTCAAACTTGCTCTGGTTGGGAAACACTGCTATAGATATTTCGGCAGAGGCTGGAAAGGATAAGCAATACCAGATTTGTCCATTTTTAAAACGGAGAACTAAACTAAGATGTAGCTTAGATAGGCAGCTTAATTAGAACGCTTCCATATTCCCACCCCTAACCACCCAGAAGCATTTTCATGGCATTTGTAATTTCACCACTGTCATTCTGACAACATTCATAATCCTTATGAATCAGCTGGCGATCCCTTCAAATGACCAGCCAATATCTCCTTAAAATGGCCTGATTAGATTTGTTTTGACAGTGAAGGAAAAAAATTATCTCAGGTGGCAAGGTGATATTGCACTGGGGAGACCTAAGGCAGGTGGGACACGGCAAGAACTCACACCAGTGAATGTGAACCTCTCCAAACAATTCCACCACTGTTCTCACAACAGTTCCCTTTATGCCACAGCTGAGCCAAACATTAATTGACTAAGCTTCAGAAGAGCTGCAGGAACTTAATGACATTGTGGGGACAAAGTGGTATGGTATCACTTCCAGAGTGACCTAAATGCAGCAGGTGGAGAGACCATAAATCTATCATGGTGTGCATGGCTCCATGTTTTAAAATATGGTACTGAGTGTGCTTGATGTCTTATGCCCAAGACTTTATTTTGGGGTAGGGATGGGGAAAGCCATAACAGAAATGTGGGGGGGGGGTAGGGGGGACAGACCATGAAACTGCTTTTACGAAGTCCAGAAATTTATTTTAAAATAATTGAAAATAAGTGATGCAACAGATGGCCTTCACAACCATGATCGGGTAATTCAGATAGTACTCAGATAACATACAAAGTAGCAAATTCATCATAATGCACATCCTCTTTGTAATCAGTGAGAATGCTATTTATGTCTTTCCATATAAAAGGGCTAAGGGCTCTGTTTGTTTCTTTGTTTCTGGGATTCTGACCAAAGACAACTTATGACAGAGGAGTCAGAGTGTATAAACATGATACCCTGAATGTTTTGACTCTATAGACTTTTTCCAGCCTCATCTCATGATTTTCCAAGGGTTACGACAAGTTGTCTGACAGCTGAGCCACCTTTGAATCAGAGAATAGGATGGCCTGGTCACCATTTCCAAGACACTTGGGACCTTAATTACCAAGGTGAATTACTCAAGGAACATTCATAATGGCTCACCCCATTTTTCACGGCTCCTCGAGAGGAATTATGTAAATGTGCAAAAGAGCAAACTGTCATTTGGTTTTCTTTTCAATGTGATTCTTTGCATAAGAGAAAACTGATAGGAAAAGACCCAGCCAACTGGATGATTTTATCTTGTATGTATGTATGTATTTATTTTATATAGCCACGCATCTCACCAGCAAGCAACTCTGGGCAGCGTACAACAGGGCTAAAACAATCAATAAATACATTAAAATGTACAAAAATCAAACTGAAACAAAAAGTAATAGATGGAGGGATGTTATTTATTTATCTATTTATACAATTTATGTTTTTGCCAATCCTCCCATGGGCGTGAAACACCCTCAATACCTGAATGGGATTGTTTCATCTCCCCGCAGCCAGGTAAACGCTGGGGCTGGATAGCCTGAAACGCAACACTCCAGAATTGCATCTTTCCCTTCTACAACCACCACATTTGATGGTCTTTGCAGAAAAAATTGTTGCCTGTGCAACCCAGGATCTACAAAAGGAAAAGAAATGGTTATTATATAACAACCGCCTTGTTTCTCTTAGAAACAGTGGGGAACTGTATTAAATATTCACAGTGGGAATCTTCTGTATCACTGTAGGAGAGGAAATATAGAAGAGGAAAACATCAGATAATCATATTCAAGATAGAACAACAGGAATATATATACGAAATAGGTATAGAAATCTTTGTGGATGTATCAAGAACATTTCTCTGGTTACGCGCAGGGGAAGGGGGCAAATTTAGTTTGAGAGTTAACAATATCCTTGCTCAATTTGTGAAGGCCTGGTGTATTACCTAATACAGGAAGAAAATAAAATATTTCAAATAGCTATTCTAGATAACAAAACAGCTTAGGTTTCATAGTGGAATTGTAAACTATCTCATGATTGTTCCAGTTCCTGAAAAAGTGTGTGAGATTTTGATGAAATGCATCCTTTAAATAAAATCATTCAGAGAGGTATTGAAAGGGCACAATTGTAAAATAGCTCTTTTTTTTTTTCTGTAAATCTCAATCAGAATTATAGAGTTATAATTTTGTTGAGACCAATGAGCACACACCCCTGCTCTGTGCTACCTTTCCTCCCTTTGAACACATCCCATGAAGTGTTCCCCACAACCACTCTGGGTAATTGGTTCCCTTATGAAGCTGATATTATCATCAAGATGAGGGAAAGGAGTCCTAACATTCAGTTGGAATCAGCTAATCTATATCTTAATCAATTTTTCTAAGCCCTGCAAGACAGAGAATGGGTCTTGAACATCTCCTGAATGACAGCTTTTCTGATATTTGAACAGGTATGTCCCTGTTTTCTCAAATCTAAACGATCTCAGTTCCTCATAGGATTTAATTTCTAGTTTTCTGATCATCTTCATTGCCCTTCTCTGAATCTGCCCTACTTATTTATTTGAATCCTTCTTAAAATGCACTGCCTAGAAATGGACATAATACTAAAATGGGGGTGTAATCAATGCAAAATAAAGTGGAATTATTATTTCCTATGATTGGGAGAATATATTTCTTCTGATAAAGACTAAATTTGCATTTTTTTTTGCACCTGCTGACTGAGGTTTGTAGTAAACTATTATTCCATGATCTTTTTCACAAGTACAGTTATCAAGCTAGAAATCCCGTATCCTGTATCTGTGTATTTTATTTCTGCTTCCTGAATGAAACACTATGCATTTGTCTCTAATTTTCTCACGTATTAACTATTCTACTTTATTTGGTCTTATGTGCAAATTTGAAAACTAAACCTTGAGGAACCCCACCCACTGTCTCACCCCAGTTTCATCAACCACTGTTGATGAACACTTATTAAAGCCTTGCTTCACTTGATCCACTTGCCATCCCACCAACGTATAGCTAGCTTGCTCTTTGGATGTCCTGGAATATTTGGTCAAATATTTTCTTATACCACTCCCACAATGGACTAAAAAAATTACTCAGTCCAAAATTAATCTGGCAAGATTTGTTCTTGACCATCTCATTGATTCCAGGTACTTATAGATTGATCTCTTTATAAGCTGCACTAGATCATCCCAAGTATTATTGTCAGGTTGACTGCTCTTTAGTAAAATCCATTCTTTTCTCCATTTTTGAAGGCAGGAACTTTTGTTTACCTCCATCATCTGAGAGTTCACTATTTTTTAGGATTTCTCAATGTTTGCCCAGATTAGCAACACGTGATTCCAGTACCCAAGGATGCAGTTGGTATTCAGGCAGGAACACAAAAATGCCACAGCCATTGGAAGCCATGACCACATTCTTGTCTGTTCACTTTTGTTATTTAATTCCACCACTAGAAGGTTTTCATTTCTTCTTATACCTTTCTTAGGGTGTAAGGTTAAGCAACAACATACTGTAGGCTTACATAGATAATATCTTAAGGGTTTTGCCTTGCTCTCTACTAAACTTTACTAGGAGCTACTGTTTCCTCTTCCTGTTCACTCATTCAGTAAGCTCACTCCCTCGAACTGGCTGCCTTATATTCATCCTACCACCTCTGCTTACTGATGAGGAAGCAGTTACTCAATCATCCACAGTGGGCAATCAGCTATTTTAAGGATACACCCTTTTCAGTCAGCAACTATTCAGGAGGAGAGCTTTTCATCCCTCTCAGAACACATACCTTAATTCTTCTCTCTACCTTTTATTAACTGTTAAACTCAAGTTTTGCCAAACTCTTTACAAGTAAGTACACCCAAAAACAAAATTCTCACAGAGACTTCTTTAACCAGATTTGTTAGGATTAGGTTATGTTAGCTTGACAAATGAATACTTTCACTTTCAGGATGCAATTCATCTCGGAGCTCACTAGGGCAGTTTTCTTCATCTTCTTGGTACATACATTGTAAAACATAAGAGATGGGTTTTCGTCACCATTTCAGCCTTAACATCTCAAAATCATGCAGAAGTATTATTGAGATCTGTTTTGTTTGTTATTAATATTGTTCTTGCTCCAAGAACCATTGAACCCTAAGTCTATGCTAGTATCTTCTTTTTTTGCCATTCAGAAGTAAGCAAGTATTCATTTTCTATGAAATTATCACAGCCATTTATCAATAAAGAAACAGTTTCCCCTCCCACAAGTATAATTGATTTTCCCCAGCACAATTACCACAATATGTTTAGTAATTATCATTAGAACTTTTTCATTTCTTACATTTTGAATTGCCTAAATGAATTGCAGTTACAATTGAAGAAACTGGGATGGGGGAAGATAGAGACAAGTGAACTATTAACTCAAAATTATTTTAATTAAATTAAGGATTAAGTTTTATATCAGTTTAATAAAATGAGTTTGACTGTTTCAGTTTACAATTTGAACAGGAATAATTAGGAAGGAATAATTTTCTACTGTGTTATACTGAAGGAACTGAAGATTTCATAGAATTGCACTTACTAGGGGAGGCTTATTTGTCAGTGCTCAGTTTGAGTCAAGCTACGCTGGAGTGTGAAAATTGTTTTGGTTTGTTAGAGCAACAGAAAACCTTCTTGTTCAGAATTACTTTTTGTTACAGTATGTCAGGTCATTTTATTCACTCGAAGACAAACTGCTATGTTGCATTTGCCATTCCCACCCCTTCATAAATATCTATGGCCAATATAAGTGTAAATTCCATTGTTTGCTCTGCCCTTTTTTGACATGGATGAGATGGAACGCCTCATAAAGATCTGGCTAAAAGAAATAATCATCTCTTGCCCGTACATGTAGCCATCTGAAAACATTTGCAGGGGGGCAGCCATGACCATTCAAATAAAGCCCCGTCCCCATTTTACATGCTTGCATGGGTGACCCACATAAAAAAGGGGCAGGGTTTTGATCACATGGTCAAGACTACCATTTTGGCCTTTTTGGCCCCCATGGTTTGGAATCGTTTTTAATGTTTTAATGGGTTTAAATGGTTTTTGTTGTTGTTATGATTTTGGTTATTCTTGGTATCTTTGTGTGTTGTGTGTTTTTAACTCTATGAGCCACCCAGAGTCACATATGTGAGATGGGCAGCTATATAAATTGAAACACACAAACAGATGCATCTAAATACATACAGCTGTGAACAGCTGTGCACATTCCAGAAAGTCCATATTCTGAAAGTTAGTTGCATTTCAATACACATATTGGTTGCTTGATTTTCCTAACTATGAGGGACACCGACAGTTCCAACTTTTAATCCAATCAAATGGGATCATTGCGTTCAACATGTGCTATATCATATACCTCCAAGTTTTAGAGAAGCATTAGGCCATCTTGGAAAGACCCGTTTTATATCTTGTGCTTACATGTACATGGTTGAAAAAGGAGGCACTCTGACAAATAAAACCAAAATATTACTGTATCTCTGTCCTCTGATTGAAGGCGGTGGTTTGGGAAGAAATTTTATTTATTTATTTATTTATTTATTAAGTTGGTAAGGCCTCCCAACTATCCAACGAAATGCTGCACGGTGAACGTACCATATAAAACCTCAGAAATAATTAAAAACAAACACACAAAAAGGGTCAAGGTCACACAAAGACAAAACACCTACGCTATATGTCTGCACCCGGTTCTCAAGACCTTCCAAAGGTCGGTCACGAACGACATAATTTAAGTGATTCTGATTCATTTTCATCGATTACATAAAGGTGAACTGGATAGGGCCAAACGACTGCAGAGAACAAGCTGCTCCCAGCTTTAGGACTGTTTTTCAAGAATGGAAATGCAGGATATATATTTCAATACAGGAAGAAATAAGAGGAATTCGTCTAGAGATTTGACACTGGCATTTGGAAAAGGGATCTTCAGTAGCTTTGCTCTTGATTCTATAAGCAAATCCCTCACCTAAGATTACGATATATAAACGACACACAGTTCAAGTAAAGCAAGCAGGAGCTAGGTAAATCCAGTGACATTTTTAAAAGGCGTCGTACAGTCAGAAATAGATGAGCACCCCTTGCTTCCTTATGTTCTTTGGCTGGTAAATAGCAGTTTCTTTCCAAAATAAAACCACTCTGTCTCATACACACATATATACACACACACCTACAAATAAACTTCTTAAAATTGCTTGGTGTTTGGTTGTTTGTTTAACCTCTGCAACCACCTTCTGCTCCCAAACTTATCTAGTCTACTTTTCTCTCCCCATCTCTTCCTTTGTTTCTTCAGAGTTTTGTTGCTGGAACATTAAAAAGAAAAAGAAGGTTCAATAAATCTTCAGGATTCTAGATTTTGTGTGTGCGTGCACACGTCTGCAGTAGCCTTTTGCTTGTTTCTGAAGATAAATTGTGCTGAGGCTGAAAGGGAAAAGGGAGTAGAACTTCTGCACACAAGCAATCAGCAGCTGAGAGAGCCCCTCACTGGCTTCTCAAGGAAAAGGACTCTTGACCCATCATATAAACAGAGTGGGGGAAAGACATATCCAAGCTTCAATGAGATCCCACCTTAATGAAATCACTAACAGAAGGATTTGAGGGTTCCTATCATAATTCTCAAGATTCTGGGCTCTAACCCCTAACTCTTGGCATAAAAGAAAGTCCATGTCAGTCTTGACTCCTGCATTGTGCTCTGCAGTCAAACAGCTTGATGGACTACCACAATTTCTTGTTTTGGTCCTCTGTTGCCCACTGAAGGAAGAAGGTTGTTCTTTGCCACTCTGATTTAGGTTGACAAGAACACTGCTTCTCACAGCCAATACGTGAGAAAAAAGAAAGGCTATTTGTGCAATTAAAAGGTTGGAGGAACATGAGAGTGAGAAACTGTTCCCACCTTACTAGAAGAATTTTGACTTTACTGGAAAATAAGATTTGAAGATTTCTAGTAAGTGTATTGTCGAAGGCTTTCACAGGCGGCATACGATGGCTGGTGTGGGTCTTCCGGGCTGTGTGGCCATGTTCTTGAAGTTCTGTTTCCTAACGTTTCGCCAGCATCTGTGACCGGCATCTTCAGAGTGCAGGAGCACAGACAGGAGCACAGAGAGAACTGCTCCGGTCTGTGCTCCTGCACTCTGAAGATGCCGGTCACAGATGCTGGCGAAACGTTAGGAAACAGAACTTCAAGAACACGGCCACACAGCCCGGAAGACCCACACCAGCCATCGTTTCTAGTAAGGTTGGAACAGATGATCTCTAGATACAAAGCTGTAGACAGACTGTAAACCCTGCCTGTTCAGGTATGAGTCCAACGCATCTCGCCACCGTTTCTAGGCATGACATATCAATAGATAGAGATCATCAGCTTTGCCCCCCAGCTAATGGCGATATGTTTTCTTGACATCCATATGGAACATAATCAAACACTGATTACTTTCTGATAAACATGTTATAATTCAGGCTATAATTGAGACAGATATTAAACTACACATTTATACATATGGGACCTGGATTGTAATAAATGAGAGATGGCTTGCTTCACTGCACATATGCAGAAACACACACATGCACACGCACACACATACGGAGGACATTCCATAATGTAACCTATGAGTGAGTTGAATGTGAATGTGAGACTAACATGATTTGTGGATTCCATTATGATTATATGGCAGCAAGAAAGGGTTGGGGGAATTTCTGTGCCCCAAAGTGATACAGCTTAGACCGCTCTCTCCTGACCTGGTATTTTTCCAATGTTTTGGGGTACAACTCTCTCCATTTCAGAATACCGGGCACATGGGTTGCAGTTTATGGGATTTGTTCAAAACATGTAGACAGCACTTGGCTGGGGAAGGCTGAATTCGGTGATGCAAAATGTTCAAACTGGTAGGAAGGGCCAGAAGATTTTAAACATGCACTGTAGTTTGCAAGGTTGTATGCTAAAGGGTTGTTGTAGCAGTCTGCAGCAATCACCCAATTTGGATGTATGGTGGCCTATTGGGTTAGGATTCCTCTCTGTGAGGCTGCACAGAGAATCAAAAAGTCCACAGTTCAAACTTGGTTGCTCTCATCCCCAAGACATCATCTGCAACATTATGACCTACTTTATAGCATTATTGCAAGAATCAGAACTACAGATGACTGAAATAGCCATAGCATCCACAGGAAGGAAAATGGGGGCTAGTGATATCATATCCCTCATGACATCATCAGGCAAAGGATGCAAAATATGCAATTTGTAGGTACTAATGAAATGTTCATGATGAAGTGAGGAGACTTCAGACTCCCACCTTTCATCTCTGGTGACAGCAGGATGACCCGAGGGTGACCTTATGATTGTTTTTGCAGTTTTAAAGAGGGTTGATTCGTAATGTTTATTTGCAAAGAAATGGAAAGGGATTAAAACTGGTAAGGACCTTCAAGGGAAAAAGAAGGAGAAAGCAATGCTACGTCTTATCAGCATAGCAGCACCACCTCAGTTGCTTCGCCTCTCAGGGCCTGGGTGTGGCATTATTAATCCCACAGCCAAAGGGAAGCCCCTGGAACCAGGATGGAGAATTCTCTCATTAAAGTGATACTAATCTCTCAATAAAGAGAACCCATTAAGGTGTCTAACCACAATGCTGGGAACCTTTGTGGGGCATGATTTTTTTTTCTCTCCGTCATGATGGAAATTCCGGCCTGACTTTGGCCTGACAAAAGATGTGATAAGCAAGAGTCTAAAGCAATAAGGAAGGAAAGGGATAATAACATTCTTGCCGAGATCTCCAGTGACACATATTTTCATCAAATATATTATCAAATATATGACTGTTTTAACTAGTGGCAAGGCTAAAAAAAAAAAAATTGCTTTATTATGTTATTTATTTCTTTGCATTAATGCAATTCACCCCACTGAATCCATATTTTGTGAACCCTCTAGATTTCTTTTGATGGTTGAGATGAAAACCGAGAGGGGAGGGGATAGCAGTTGAATTAGGGCAACAGAAGGGAGGGGGGAAAAGAAATAAGCACCAGAAAGAGTGGATAGATGAAATACTAGCTTACGTGCCAAATAGTTGTCCCAGCTAAAACCCACTGAGAGTTCCAAGTGATGCTGATCAATTTCTTTTCACATTTTTCAGGTAATGCTATGTCAAAATGTGTATGTAAGTAATCACTAATCCAATAATTTTGATTTAAAAAAAAAAAAATCTTTTACATTTTCTTTTCTTTCTTCTTTTTTAGGAGGAGAAGACTAACTTACAGTGAAATGTTCAGGTTTGAGCAACAATACTTTTCAGCCCAGACAGGGGTCCCGAAGGACTTTATGTCCAGAGAAGTGCACAGATAGTGAAGAAGTGGCTTAGTAGGCCCTGTGGAGCTTTTTAGTGATTAAATAAAGTGGGAAGAGATCCTTCATCAACCTTCTACATACCAATCAAGGGGAAAAAAATCATGCAGAGTCTGGCTTGAGGAATTCCTTCCAGCCTCTTCGCGATGCAGATCCTTTGCCAGATTGAGCACCCGTTATCATGTCTGAGATTGTGAGATTGATAGATTCAGTGAAGTCAGGAGAGCCCCAGGCTCTATCTGAACTAATGAAAGCAAATTGTGAATGGTCACACACACACACTTGGATCTTTGTTCACTCATGTAAATTGTATAGGCCCATATTCCCAAAGATTAAGAAATAAGAATAGAGTTACAAAAAAAGATCCAGCTATCATTCTATTCATCATTTAAACATCATTAGTAAACTGCAGGCCAGACATCTGAGCCACAAATTGTTAGATTAGCTAGAATCAGAAGTTATACCTGGAGAGGAAGAGGCAGAATTTAGGGAGGGATGTTCAGCAGTTGACTATATATTAGTTCGGCACCGTTTAATAGGAAAATGTGTTTAAAAATTATGTCTGCCTTATTTGTAGCCTTCTTTGACTTTGATTTGCGTTTGATTCAAATTTGAGAATTCCACAATTATTATTTTTTTCCTAATGCCAAAATGATATCCTGAATTTTAATTAGAAACTGCAGTGCCCAAAACAGTGGTGAGAGTATAATTACTTATTGGCTTAAGAAGCCATTTGCTCCATCTCGACAAACTTCACTGGTTCTAAAAGATGAGCATCAATCCACCTTAAAAACAGAGGTAGTAAAGTCCTTAGCTGCCTACGGATTCACAGGAGGATTTATGTTTTCCTTAGGAATACAACAGGACTGGACAAGTTCAATGAAACAGGATGGCAGTCGTGGGATATCAAGAGAAAAGCATTGGAATATCCAGCAATAAGAAGAACTAGGTAATGTATATGGCATCTGCAGAGTTTTTATCATCACTTTCCCTTCCTCAACCCTGCAAACCGTTATTCGGAGCTAAGTATAATACTCTTCCTTAAGCAGTTCTGTAAATGAATAGAGAATTTTAATTATACAGTTTCCATTGTATGTTTTAATTGTATCTGATCTATGATAATAAATCAATAAGATGATAAATGTTCCTATATTTTTATATATGCATTGTAGCTCAATTTTAATCATTCAGTTCGGCTGTTACGGTGTTCTATTTCATAGTCTACTCTATTTTCAATTCATATAGTGTTAGTTTTAATGTGAAGAACTTTTGTTTAAAGATCGCAGTGGCTTAATAGTACAGTAATTTGTTGGTAATGCTAACTTGATCTCTAAAGTTTCATGGTTATTACTGAAATGGTTGTAATTTTTAATGATGTGCTTTTACAGTGGCCGGTAGCCAAAATAAAGGTACGATCATCTCCAATCTTTCTAGCAGCGGTGGTCATAGGAGGTGTCTATATTTTCTTCTGTGTAACAAAGTAAAATGTGTGTATTTGTATGTGTGTGCGTGTGTGGAAATGCATGCACTTCTGCTCCCCCCTCCTATTGCATCTGTAGGTGTCTGTAAGTGTGCATTGAGAAGAACAGGGTGAGCTGCATACAATCCACTCTGAGTCACATGACCAAGAGGTGGCAGGAAGGGGCTGAGAATGGATCTCATCCTGATGATGTTCCAAAACTCCTTGAAAAAACTTGCCTGCTTACTGAGCCCCTATCAGTTTGTTTTGGTGGGCTGTGTCTGCTTTCTCCAGACATGCGTGCTTTTTTTTTCTTTTTCATTCATTGTTCTTTCATTGTTTTAAGTGCAAGCCACTCAGAGTCATTTGGAGTCAAATTGAAATAAATAAAATGGAGGAATTGGCAGGGTTTGGAGAGGCTGCTCAACTTGCCTCCCCTATAAGGATGCCTTTGGGAAGTTTTTCTGTATTTTTTTTTTCTCCAGACCCTGGTCAGCCCATTTTCAAACTGTATCTTTGTTCTGCTGGCTTCTCCCCCTCCACCAAATGTGGTCCCATTCTGTTCAGTTTTCAAAGAATTATCCTGATGATCAACAGATAGTGAGATGAACAGAGTCCTCAGCCCCTTTACATAATTTCTTTCCAACATCCCATTGGGTTGGAGAGAATAAATAGTAAGTGCTATATCCCAGGCCCATCAAGGTCCCTACCTCCAAAGAAGGACAAATACTAATTGAATTCTGCTAGCATTTCTCCTGGCAAAAATTCCTCTGTGGTGACACCCCCCTCCCAGTCTTTTGCAGGCATGTGAATCCACCTACTCATAAGTATGAGATGTGAAGCAAGAAAAAATGTTACAGATCAATCACCTTGCAATGGTGAGCCATGTGCCTCCTGCTGTACAGTGCCTGTCCAAAGAGAATAAGAAAAATGTCAGATGAGAAGCAAATGAGGTGTGTGAAAGGACCTCCTTTCCAAGCTGTACCACAGAGTGGGAAAAAACACAGAAAAGAGAGTCTTGACACAGGGTATTATAATACCCTTGGTTGTTGAGTTTTTCAAGCTATCTCCATAAGTCTTGTCACCCATTGCTCATGGAGAGTCAAGATGCTCCATGAGTCTTGTCACCCATTGCTTTGCCATGTGGGTTCCAACTGAAGGCCAGAAAAGACACCAGAGAAGTTTAGCAGAAGGGCTCAAATCTGGGACTGAGCAGGGCAAGCCAAGGGCACCCCTACTGTTTGCAAGAAAGGACTCAAAAGGGTAATCAAAAAGAATAAGAGAAAGTTAAAGACAGTAGATACAACCTTAAGGGGCCAAGTATTTCCAGGAAGACACAGAGAGAGAGAGAGAGAGAGAGAAAATGGGGCCAAAAAAAAAAGGATAAAATCTGGAGGAAATAGCAGACTAGAACACAGTATGAGATCATTTGAAAAGGTGTATGGGGTTAGGAAGTGTAGTTTTCTGAAATAACCCAGTTAATATGCAGCTAATATTCTTTGGGGTGCTTTCAAAGTCTAGAGTGATTCAGATGGGACACAGCTTTCTACTCTTCAGTCCCAAAATTGGCAGCTAACCTTCTGAGCAATAGTGTCATCCCCAGTCCTATCAAAAATTCTGAGGCGAAGCCTACTGTAGGCTTCTGAATATCCATTGTCATCTTCAAGTGCATTCAGAACATATTAGCTGATACCCTTAAGCCTCTCCCTGTGACCCATGTCTGCACTCCGCATTTCTTAAGCAAAGAAAAAGAATTCCTGCTAATCCCAGTTTGATCACAGAAGTGCAAATTTATTTAATAAGGAACAGAAAAAAAACCTCACTGGGCCACAAGCCAATACACTCAACGGGGGGGAATCAGCACTTTTATGACAGCTATTCATTTTGTCTCTTATTACTCTATTATTCTTGTAACTTCACTGTGAATAATTCCATGCCACAGTGACACATTGATAAAGAATGCATGTCCATGTCTGTGTTCATTTTTATTCACCTTCTGACTTGTTATTTATAGTCATACTTGCATTCAAACCAATTTCAGGGGTAATTCTGCAAGCCTAGTAGATCTGATGCCAAAAATGCCACTTAGAGTAAAATTAGGGAAATCTGAAAGTCATCCCTTAGAGAAAAACATCATGTTAATTTGGAGTAAAGGAAAAAAAGGGTATCCATAAGGTTAGCAACATTTCCTTAAATAGCTTCATATACATCTATAATCATACCTTGTTAGGAGGAACTGCTTATCAATTCTGTATCATGATGAACACCAATTGCTAGGAAACATTAGCAAAAAGATGGTGTGCATTCATGTCCTTGTTCACTTCCCACTGACATCTAATTGCACACTATGGGAACAAGTGCTGAAATAGATCTTGCACAGTTCTTCTTTTACCTTTCCAAAAGAAAGTAAGTATCTAATTTATCCCCCTATAACATATGTATATATTTTCTATGGAACTCCAATATCCTTTGTTTCTGCAATGTTATTTAGCACTTATTGTTCTGAGAACAATTTTTACATATTGAGTTTACGCAGCTATCTTTATACATAGTAGAACTTTGTTGAACTTTTCTTGCTGAGATTGGCAGAGGACCAGAGAGCTTGCTTACTGCTGCCATCTGTACAAGGTTCACTTTGGCACATTAAGGAAGTTTGAAATAAAGATGGATAATCAATATGGGGTAATAATAGCATATAGGAGACCTGATCTCTCTTTTTGTCTCTAACTCATCTTCATGTGGGAATGAGCAAACTTCATGCTACAAACATTGCTTATAATGAAGGTGATAGAGACCAACTATTGGTGTATCTTAAAAGATCCATTACCTCTATTTTTTGTCTAATTCATCTCTGCTTGACTGCAACTTGAAATGTTGAAGGCACCCTAACATCATTTGGGTTCTAGGAATTGCTACTTGATTTAGGATAGTACTTTGGTACTGCTTGGACTGTTTTTGTTTGTTTCTTTGTTTCTCTTAGGCTTTAGTATTAAATATTGGTGGACAACTTCATCTAAAATACTTAGGGTGCATGTGTCTCTAAGTCTTTCTGAATCACAAATGTCTGCTATTATTCTTTTCACATACAGAGAGATTTCTCTTATTCCTCCTGGGTTAATTCTAATGAGCCATATCTTCTGACTATTAATTTGCCTACTTGGTTCCCATGGAGAGACATCAGTGGAACATAAGGGGTTATCAACAGTCTTTTTTCAAATCCAAAGTTTGATCAAGCACTGCCAAAGGACAATCCAAGATTTCATAGAAAGCTGTAAGTGAAGTCAGTCACTGACCTCCAGTGAAGCAAAAGAAAGGAGAAAAAAGAAAGAAAAATGCAAACATGAATTCATTTGAAACAACTGAGCTAAAATTAGGGAATTGGAGTATTCAGTTTCGAGTTTTAAGCTTGTTTAAATTATCTCCAGTAATCAGAAAGAAGAGGAAAACAATATGGCAACTACTACCGGCTTCCCCCAATAATCTCTTTAAAAATGTTGGTTGGATTCCTTCCAAAGAGAATCAAACTGCTTTAACTAATGCATCTCTGGAACATTCTTACTACTAGAAGAAATGAAGTGACCATTAAAATATGAATTTATATTTGTGCATGAAATATTCTTGGTGGCTTGGCTTCATTGTCCGTTCAACCATTACTAGTAATTTATTTACTTATCAATTGGTCTGATAAATAAATAAATAAGTAAATAACCTTCTAATAAAAGGATCGACACTGTACAAGTTGCATATATGTTACAGGGAGAAATAGGTACAGACTATAAGGAATCCCTGTATGTTCAAAAGGACTTTCAGCCTGGAAGGCCACTATGATGAAAACAAAATCCAGGGAACTAATTTCATCTAATTGATGATCCTTTTGTGTTTTAACATTAAAGCAATTCTCCTGAATGAGAATGCAGTCTTCTAGGACTGGCCACGGTTGGGTTAGTTTAAGTGGTGCTTAAGGAGGTGTGAAGTTTTAATTTCTGCCTTTTTTTTTTTAATGTAGCTGTTGCTTAACAACCATCAGGCTTTTTAAAGGCAAAGCCTGTTGTGTCTTGTTTTGTTTTAATGATAGAGTACCAATTTCCTTTAATGCTGCATTATAGTCAACTTATTCTAACGTCTCACACACACACACACACACATACATGCACATTCAATTTATGCATAGAACTGAATAATCTAAAAAGCTAATTGACTCCTGAATGTTAAACAATAAATAGATTAACAAGGTTTTCTTCATTTTTCCACCATTGATTGCCTTGGAATTGTATTTGCACTCTAATTCTTTCAAGGAAGGAAGGAAGGAAGGAAGGAAGGAAGGAAGGAAGGAAGGAAGGAAGGAAGGAAGGAAGGAAGGAAGGAAGGAAGGAAGGAAGGAAGGAAGGAAGGAAGGAAGGAAGGAAGGAAGGAAGGAAGGAAAAATAATTTTGCCTTGCACGGTTACAAGTTGAACAGTAACTGAACGCAAGGTTATGATTAAAAAGTGAAGAATTAAACATTTCACATGAACAACTATAAGGTTTCCATTTATTTGTTTATCTATATGAAGCTAAATGTCATCTGCTTAAAAAGCCTTTCTTTGTTTTTCTAAACTACATCTGAGCTGTGTCATGTTTACTGATCACAGATGGTCCACTCATCTTTTGCACACGCCTATCCTTTCAGAGTAGAAGGCTTGGCCCATTCAGGCACTTTGGTTGTTTTTATCAAATCTTGAAATGTTTGCACAGATTGTCTACTCAAGGTCATGTTTCCCAATCCTGAAGAATTGAGGTGCATTTTAAAGAGGTGATTCTGCATTGGGAACTTACTTTTTAAAGAAATGCATGAAAGAAAAACAGAATAAAATCAGGAGTATGAAATGGTCTTAACTGTCATTCTTTTGGATGAAACTGTCTCAAAATTTCAAAACTTAAAAGCAGAGACCGATGTTGCTGTTCTAAAACTGGACAATGTGACCATTCATGTGACACACTGGCTTTGTAACCTTTTATCTCCTCCCAAGTCCATTGCAACGATCTATGAGATACTAGGCCATTTTAACAACTTGGAGTGTGAAGACTAAGAGAATGAATCTACCAAGTTCATTTGGCATTTATGTGACTTCTGTTCTCCCTTTCCACTGCATCACACTGAATGCTAGTAACAAATAAAAATCTTCTATTTGCTATAATCCTTGCCGTATAGATAACCAAACTCCCTTGCAATACTAGTTATATGTGTCCGACAAAAAATCAAGAGGAGTCTGGTAGCATCTTTTCTGGCTAACAAATTTTATGAAAGATGTAAGCTTTCGTGAGCTGTTGCAAAGATGTCACAAGACTCCTTCTGATTTTTTGCCACCGTAGATTAACACGGCTCTCCTCTCACAATGTTTCTGACTGTGAACCCTTCTGTTCCCCAAGGCTGACAATCTGAGACCTCAGGATTTCATGCAGGCCCCAGAAATCTTGAGTGTGGACCTTGATGTTCCTCAAATAGTGGTTAACCATTTATATTTTTTAAAGGTACAGAGTGAAAAAAATGTTAACTACACAAGGAGTAAGCGTATAGTACAGGTAGTTCTGACTTATATCGATTTGTTCAGCAACTGTCCATTTGTTCAGCTGAAAAAATGGACTTAGGATTGGTCCTCAAAGTTCTGGCCATTGCAGCGTCTCCATGGTCACATGATCACGATCTGGGCACTCGGGTACCTGTCTCACGATTACAACATAGCAGCAAGTCACATCAAATTATTACCATTTGTGATCTTCTCTGCTGGCTTTCCACAGTCAATGGGGAAGCTGGGAGAGAAGGTTGCAAGTCACTCTAGTAAGTGAGTCCCTCTGCTTTTTCTCCCAAGGAGCCCGCTACAGAGTAGAAGATCCCAGGGATCTCGTACTCTGTCGCATCCCCACCTGCCTGCCCTCCATAGCATGTGCCTGCTTACAGCATCCCCCTTCTGTTGCCTCTACCAGCCCTCCTGCAGCCTCTACTGATCTGCCTAAGTTCCCCGTGGGCCCTCCCACATCCCTGCAGCTCCGCCCACACTCCCTAGGGCCTGCCTGCAGCACCCCATCCCTCTGCAGTACTCCCCATGGTACCCCCTACCCCATGTAGTACCCCCACTCCACCCTCTGCGTTCCTTACTTGAGACTCCTGCATCTTCCTGTTTAATGACCCGTGCATCCTGGGGCTACAATGACAACTGGGATTGCCGGCATTGCCACTCCTAAGCAATGCATTCATGTGACATCATGCTTTATGACTACATTGCTTAGCGACGGCAATCCCAGTCCCAATTGCCATTATAACCTAAGGACTACCTGCATCAGAATTCAGTTAAATCAGATGTTGTCGTTTTCTAGTCTGAATGCACTCCTTTGTCTTAGTTCTTACTTTTTTGAATTTGACCCTTGGAAGGCCGCACAAAAGCTAAGTGTGTCCTTTGCCCCCTCCAACTTGTGAACAAGGAGATGAGTGTGCATCACAATATTTTGCATTGTTAACAGATGGGCTGTCTCAGGTCGATACCTCACACTGGTCTGATCAGTCTGGAAGTGAACTCTGAATTTTTGTTTTGGTCCTCTTTCTTTGGTCCACTTATTTTGGCTTTCTAGAAAGTACACAAGTATCCATTTCATCTTCCAAGAAAATGTTGCAACCATGACTAATAATTTTTATAGGATGTTTAGTATGCAATGATCCTTGCAGCTTATGTGTCATTCATCTTCATAACAAATCTGTCATATCACGGAGGCTGAAGCCACATTGGACAATCTTCTCTTGCTCTAGCACAATTCAGCACATTATTACAAAGTCGATAGGATAGGATAGGATAGGATAGGATAGGATAGGATAGGATAGGATAGGATAGGATAGGATAGGATAGGATAGGATAGGATAGTGGCAGAGACGGTGATATAAAGTATTGACATTTAAAAAGCAGGGATTAGACTTATTTCTGTTTGGAAATTGCTTTATTTTTTCTTTTTTTTGCTTGGGATTGCAAAATGCCATGTTGACTTGGGGTTTTGGTAATTATTAGATTTCAGGATTAGAGAAGTATTCTGTATGGGTTATATTTTTAGAGTAAAAGATGTATGTATTCTATATTTGTATCTGCAACAAAGAAACTCAGAAGTCACCTATTCATTCTCTCTCTTCTTTTCTTTTCTGCACTTGTAACTTTATTTCTTTTGCTCTGAACTTTTCTTTCTCTTTGTTTTTTCTGTTTCCTTATATTTTATTCTTTATCGAAAAATAATGTTTCTTAAAAAAAAAAAAAAAAGGTGGATAGGATGGAGTTAGAGAAAGTGCCCTTAAAAATGTAACTTGAGATCGGAAGCAATGATTTGCATAGTTCTGGTCTATTAAGAGATCAGAGTTCAGGAACAGTGCTCAGACTCTTCATGCAGATGGTCGCAAGCTTAGGCCACAATTTGGAGACATCCCATCGGAAGACACATAATAAGCTAAGTGATGAATAACCTGTTCTGGTAAAGCAGTGTCCTACATTCCTAAGCACTTTTTTTTAACGGTGACTTCTAACCAACCTTCCCCCCAATCATTTATTTTTCTGCTACAATATGAAGCATTTCAAGCAGCTTAAACACACCCACCCACACCCAATTCTAAAGTTGCATAGTTCCACACAAGGATAAGCTGGTTACCCTGGAAAAAAAAAAAAAAGCAATGGATATTTTTTGTACTTGAGTTCATCACACACCGGACGTGCATTGTTATCCGCCGTAGTTTCCAAAGACTGTTTATATATGTAGGGCATCTTTACACAGAAGTTGCCATCCAAAAAGAACGGGGTTTATAAAATGTCAAAGCAGACAATAAAACCCACTGACCCTTAAAGCAGAAGTGAAACCACAACTAATTGTCAGTAAATAAAATGAAGCAATTGCCAGATAAGTGCTTGTTTAAAAAATAACTGTCTTCAATAAGAACATTTTTCAGTGCAGAATTAAGCCTCTGCACGTGGGACATCCAGCAATAATATGCTGCATAATGTATATCTAAACACTTTGTAATTGCACATTATCTTGTATATGGAAAAATAATAGGTTCAACACTTATCTGCCCAAATAGATTGTGGTGTTATTTATGTATTTGGCTCCTAACAGGAGTGTGAAGCAACTCAAAGAATCGCTTGCTGGAGATAAATGAATCCATCTATTTCTGCCTTGAATCAGTTTTGCATATGTTAATGCAAGTGCCATTTTTGTATTGCTTTACTAGAAAACATTTAATATGTTTGCATCACAGAATTCACCAATGGACTCAGCCTGAAATATAACTGCAATTCATTCTATATATTCATCCAGGATCAATGCATAAAACTTGTGACAAACCAAAAGATTGTCACTGAGATTTTTTTTTTCTTTTAAGTTTTCTTAACAGCTAGTTTCTTGTGATTTTTTTTTCTGGAAAGGTCATATTTCCATAGATGCATGGTTCACTTGAGGAGGCCACAGTCGCTCACAAAATTTTATGCCTTTTAATAAAATGTGTTAGTCAGAAAAGGTGCTACCAGACTCCTGATTTTTAGCACAAAATAAGCACATTCGTTCATAATAACTTCAATTTAAAATGCAAAAAAATGTTACTTTTCAGGAGTGAAGGAGCTCAGTTCAGTACTTCACATATTGAAATTTAGCCACAAATTGAGGATTTGTGTGTGTCAATTTTAAACCAGATGTTAATTCACTCAGCCCTCGCACCCCATAACATTGGCTGGGGAATTCTGGGAGTTGAAGTCCACACATCTTAAAATTGCTAAGTTTGAAAAACACTGACATAGAGGGACGTTAGTCTTACCTGACAAAACTCGGACTTCTGCTTCGTTTCCAGTTCTTGAACTGGCAGGATTTTTTGCAAGGCATCTGTATATTCCACTATCCCCTACTTGAATTCGACTGATTTGTAAAGATCCAGAAGGCAAAATTGCCACTCGAGTGTCACCAGGACTCAGAAGCAGATCTTCTTGGTTCCTTTGCCAGTGGACTGTAGGCATAGGTTCACCAACAACTTCGCACTTTAATAAAATGGTGTCACCTGCAAATGCTGTGATAGAGTCTGTCTGGGACAGAAACCTCAGTGGACCTGCAGAAAGGTAAAGATAATTGAAATTAAGAAAGAATATAAACCTAGAAGCCCCCCTCCCCACCCCACCCTCCACACTTTTTTAACATTTTATTTGTTGTTTTGGCAATTTTAGTTAATTGCCCTTCAACCATAAGTGATTTTCAAATATTTATTTTTATAATAATATTCAGCCTTTCAACCAAGGAGACTTGGTGGTAATGCCATTTCTCAAATTATAATTCAACTAAAACCAATTAAAGTCCTAGACTAAAACCATACAGTCAAGTTTATTTTGTGTGATGTATTTTCGAATTTTGCTGGTCATTGACTGAATAAAAAGTATTTCAATTTCCTCAATATATATTAAACATAATAAATAGAAAAAATTCAGATCACAGCAACACAAGTTATAAAAGATCATCCTGATAAATGTTCTTAAAATATGAGAAGTCAAATCCTCTGAATAAAGCTTGGTTTCTCTAATTGGGAAAAGATTGGATTAAGGGAGCATATAATAGTTATCTTTGAATATATCATAGGAACTGTTGCAGAGATGCATCAAAAATGTTTCAATTGCTCCTGGGAAAAGAAGCAATGTCTTGGCTGATGTAGTATACCAAACCCTAATAATTTTTTCTTCTGGCTTTTATTTATCAGGTTATGTGAAACCTGCCAATTTCATCTTATTCAAAATCATGGCTTAACAAATAATGACTTAATGCAATATGCCAGTTCAGTCAAAGGATAGTATTAGTAGGACAATAGATATGGGTAAAGATGAAAAGAAAATTCATAATGGTAAACATTATTTGACAGCAGACACTATTTGCTGGAAGCGCTGAAGGAAAAGCAGAATAACCATCTGTTAGGGACACAGAAATACACTGGAGGTCCAAAGATCAGTGAGCCTCTTTCTAAAGCCTCTTCTGTGAGATTTTTATACCAAAAAAATCTGTGATGAAATTTGAATATATCTAAGAAAATTATCTGGACTCAATTACAGCACTGATAGGGAACAGATAGTTTTCTGGGGCAGATCCTCCTGAAGAAAATCTATGTGGCCACTAAGAACTGACCCCAACTAGACAGCACATAATCAATCAGTCAAGAAAGGATATCATTACCATCTTGTACAAAAATCTTCATACTACTTCTTCAAAGACTCTAGGCAATTTACAAGAAACAGAAGAACCTTATATAAAAGTCCACCTTTACCCCACCCAGAACTGAATATCATGAATGAAAACTACTGACTGAAAAATCAATAAAAACTAACTGAAAAAGGTAGCCCTATTATCATCAGGGCTCAAATGCTATCCAGAATGAAATGGTCTTAAAAACCTTGTGAAAAGCTGAAAGGTTGAGGGGGCATGCATCTACAAGGATAGGCTGTTCTACATTGTGGAGGCCACCACCAAGAAGGTTCATTTGCAGGTCCTTGTCCCATCTTCTTCATCGTTATCATTCTCATTGCCCTTTTTCTCCATAGAACTCCCTCAACTCCCATCACACAATCCAATGAAGTAACCAGTTACAGAATGATTGGGTTGAAGGTTGCCTTGTCTAACTCCCTGCCCAGGACTGGAATCTTCATGCAAATGGTTGCCAACCTTTGCTTGAAATCCTCCAGTGAGGGAGCACCCATGACTCCAGGAGGGAGGCTGTTCTATTGCTTAGAATCACAATCAGAAAATTCCTTGTCACAATCAGAAAATTCACAGTCAGAAAATTTCACAATCAGAAAATTCACAATCAGAAAATTCCTTGTTACTTCAAGCTTGGATCTCCCTCTCTAAAGCTTCAACTCATTGGTTCTGGTCCTACCCACAGGAATGGTTGAGAATAAATCCACACCTCCTTCCTTGTGACAGCACTTCAAGTATTGGAACATTGCAATCATGTTCTCCTCAGCCTTCTCTTCTTTAGGTAAAACATACCCAGTTCCTTTACCCGTTCTTCATCAAATTTAGCCTCCAAGTCCCTCGCCATTTTCATCACTCTTCACTATAGTGTTTCCAATTTCTCAGCTTCATTTGTTTAGAGTGATGACCAAAACTGGTCACAATATTCAAGGTGCAGCCAGTACATCATAGAGTGGACACTATACCTCTGTTGATGCAGCCCAAGATTGCATTAGCTGTTTTGGCAGCTGCAGTGCATTGCTGCCACATACTTAGCCCATGCTCTACCAGCATGCCCAGATCCTTTTCACAAGTTCTGTCTATCCTAAAACCATGCATCTGTTTTTTTCCTACCTAAATGCAAAACCCTACAAGTAGTGACAAGCCCAAAGCTATCTAATGAACTCCAAGGTTAAGTAATGTTTTGAACCTGGACACCTAACCAATGGCTAGGCGTGATGGCATTTGTTCATGACATACGTCTTTGAGAAGTGTGGGATTGCAGGGACACTGCCACTGCTGGTGAGATGCTTGTCCAATGAAAGACAAGACATCCACACACATCCTTTGCCCAACCTATCACTGAAGAAGTGCAAGAACACCAGAATCCTCCTATGATCATTTCTCTTTTGAAATCATATTTAAAGCAAATTCTCATTCATCAAACTGAACCTGAACTGGGGGGGGGGGGGATTGTTTCTTGCAGATCTGATCAAATTTTCCAACAACCCCACCTACTGTATGAAGAACAGATGTTGGAGACAAACAGCCAAAGAGGAACAATAACTAGTGAGCTGCTTAGTAACTTCTGACTATGGTACTTTGTCTTTACTTCTGGAGAAATGTGGCACAGGCTTAAAACTCTCTCATACTCTTACCATACCTGGAACTCAAGCTGATTCTTATAAAGAAGAGGTATAAATTCTTCTTTTATGTGTTGAGCTGGAAATATAAAATGAGGAAGTGTGACTTATCCTCTCTGCCACCTTCATCTTTTCCTCAATGCATTCTAAATTGTCCTGAGCTTCTTTTATACCTTCTGTTTATGTTAATTTACACAATCATCACAAAACAATGTCTTCCACAGCTCAACTTCTCATCAAGTCTTTGTCCCCTAAGGGAAGATTGCCTCCTAACCAGGGCCTCGGCAAATACTTAGTACACCTGCTTTTAATTTCTAATCAAAAAATGCCACGCAAGCTTGATTTGCCCTACAGCCTAGTTGGAAGCCTATCAAGATCTCTATCTTCTCCCTACAGACAGTCTAATTATTAAGTAATTAAAGTTCATTTAATAAAAAAGAGCTTATCATTTGGGGGACAGACCTTGGGGTCTGGAGCATGTATATGACTATTAAATATTCAGCAATTTAGTAACACTCAGTACAATCCTCCAAGGAGAAATGCTTTAAGACGCTTTGTTTGTTTCAAATTAGAGTCTGCAAGGTTATTTAACAGAGAAATGAAAGGCCCGTTTCCCACCCGTCCCTTTTCCTCTTTCAATTTGCACAACAGCTGAAGGGGAGTAAATGGAAAGGAGCAATTGGCCTCTGATTGGTTCTGATACTACCAAAGGGAATGAAAGACATGTGGAGACATCTGATTCCTCCAAGACTGAGAATGAAGGAGATGATGAATTCACTTAGGTAAATTAGGATGCCAAGAGCACCCAGATATGGAAATACGGGAAAACAGGTCTTACTAATGGTTGAATAGGAGTAGAAGAAAATTCTATTGTTGGTACTAGAAGTAGACATTCTGTCTTAGGCAGGAGTAATAATTATAATCTAGATTCCAATCGTTTATCTGTGGAGGGTTCTGATTACCAGGACAGAAAGAAATGTGCTCCTATATCACAAAAGGAGACAGGTCTATCAACTCTTGCAGGAAAAGGAGCCCTAAATGTGTGGAGTTGGTTTAATCCCAGACTATTTTAGCAGAAGGAGAAACAAATTGAAATGTAACGTTCTCTCAAAGTATTTTGAGCAAAACAGTGGAGAAGTACTACAGGTATTCTTCAGTTCATTCCATTTCTCCTAGGGCTTTGAGCAGGCCAGAAGGAAGGTCCCATCAGGATGATAAGATGTGACATCCCTGTCAAAATGGCATACCTATGCCACTAATATTAAACCACTTGTGGAGTAAGGGTATGTGAAATACGATACCCATTTGCAGCCCAGAATTATACATCCTGAAACTGTACCATGTGTTTTATCTGATTATGTTGATCAAGCATTAGATGCCCTCTTTTTAACTGAGTGTGGCTTAACACATTCAGACTGAAGAATTATTCCCATGATGTTTGTGATCCCCCTCTCTATCATTTGTGGACCTTCTCATTCCATCTTTTAGACAAACAAACAAAAAACAAAAAAAACAAAAATAAAACCTACCCTAACGTGGAAGATAGACATTATAATTTATCATTATCCCACAAGTTATTTCCTGATCTTAAATGGTCTGGTGGCGTGTTTTCAGTCTTTGGGCTAAGATCAAGTGCATTATTGTACCCTATCCTTCTTTAGCCCTTAGTTCTATTATCTCTTTTAGGTCCTCTTATAGAGGGTATTCCTAACACGTGACTGGTGTTCTTTATGCTTTTAGCTTTTATGCTTTTCAGAAGCTGAAAAAACGGAGGAGGATTATTTATTTAGTGCTGGTTGTAAAAGTGTGGTCCACTATCCTTTCTACAAAAGAGAAAGAATATGTTGTGTCATTAAAAAAAAAAAAAAAAGGAGCGAACAACATCCCAATACTATCTTGATGCTTCTGTACATTTCTTTTTGAGTACATTTGATCTGCAAATAATCCACTTCCATCTTCAACCAGAGCCTAAAAATACCAGAGAAAAATTGTAGATAAGTTGGAATGGATGCTTCCATTGGGTACAAAAAAAACCTATTACACCTTTGTTTTTTGCTTTTTTAAATCATTGAATATCCCAGAAAATCAAAGCTTTAAAAAGGAATTAAAATAAGGCTATATGTATGCAGAGGCTGGAAGAAAAAAGTAGGTATGTACTGTATGTATTTCAATGTATATCTATTTATATTGCATTATAGGCATTAATGTATTTCAGTATACATTCATGTGTTAATTTTAATTAAATAATGCATGAATTAATTAATGTATCAATTTTAGTATACATTAATGTATTATATGTAGTGTACGAATTTCAATTTATATCGATCAGGGCAGGAGGTGGATAACATACAAAAGCATGCACATATCTGTGGCATCAAGATCAACATTCATTTCACTTAAATATTAACACATTGACAGTTCATGCAAGATCCTAGCCCAATGACTGAGGGAAGAGCCAGGTCTTCAGGCCCTTTCTAAAGTCCAGCAAGGTCAGAACCATCCAGATCTTGGGAGAGATGCTCTTTTACCCAGCAGACGTTGCCACACATGGGACTTGGAGCATGCCAATCCTATCTGATTTGGTTGGGCAGGCAGAGACAATTGGAGAGAGAGTCCCTCAGACATCCTGGTCCTGTGCCATGAAATAATTGAGTAATGATTAAAATATAAAAAGATAATATGTATGGCGATGCTAAAAGAGAGAAAAAAGGATCGGATTCCTCAAAGAATAGCTTGCTTTCTCTGCTTGGTGGAATGAAAACCTGAAATTTCACAGTGGTATTCCTCATTGTCATAAATAGATCATTTCTTTGCACCATTAAACAATTGATGCATCCCACTGAGGATGCAGAAGAAAATTAGTACTTCGCTGCAGGAAAAAAGACCCTACATTAATACCGGATTCCATTTCAGAGCCAATACATGGAAGAATTGTATGTACTGGAATTATTCAGAATTAGAAGTTCTGAATCCCAGAAGCCTATAACACAGAAGCTATAGAAAAGAGCCTGGGCTTCTGAAGAGGGTTAAATAATTTGCCACTAGGATTAATTTATACAAGTGATTGTTTAAATGGTTCCAGTTCAATTGTCTTTTTCAAAAAGAAAAAACAAAACAAGAAGAAGTTTCAGTGGAGGTAATAAGGGTGCTGCAAAGTTTCAAGTCATCTTGTATAATTTTACACACACACACACTGATAGGAAGAACACTGGTGTTAACGATATACATTTAAGAAAGGCTTTTATAATCAAAAGCTAGAAATGTTACCCTACACCAGGAACAGAAAAAATCATATTTGTTTGAATCATTCAGTGGATGTGCAAATTGTTCAACACCATATACAGTACTTCTTGTTAGGGTAAGGAGGACAAATGTTAACGCCTGTAGAATATTACTTTCTTTGTACCAGTAAGATTCTCCTATTCCAGTGTAGTTAAAAGGATATATAGAATTTTAATATCCTAAGCAGGCATTTGTTTAGAGAACCAGAACAATGGTCACCATCCCTCAACACAAGTCTCTTAGTGATGCAAGGAAAGAAAGAACACAGGCAGATGTCAAAGGAGAGCATCTTTAAACTCATCATCCTGAAAGCAAATCAGTCCTCTAATTGGAACCACTCAAGTAAAGTCATTCCTGAATTTTGCCTAAAGCAATTCATAGTTAAAGCTTGATCTTTCTTCAGATGGAATATCTGTAGGAATTTTGAAGTGAGCCAAAATAATTTAAATTAGCTTTGTGAGAAGTTTAGGAAACAACTTCCAGCATTTCAAAAGAGGAGGAGAACATTTGGATGACAATGGCATTTTACAGAAAGGGAAAAGGGGAGATCACATACTACTTCTTCACTAAGAGTACCTGCTAGGCACAGATAAAATAAAGACTCTCCCAAGTTGGTCTCTACTCCTAGTGACTATCTGAAAATATTCGTGTTGTTTGCTTGGCAGGAATATGGAAATGGATTGCTATTATCTTCTTCTACTACTTAACTTCCCACTCTAGCTTACAGCTCTTGAGATTTCCTGGAGCTATCCCCTCCAGGTACTAATCAGATGTAAGCCTCTTTAGCTTTTTTCAAGATGAGCCAAGGTCATCTAGTTACTGCTGCATGCTGTGACAGCTGGGCTCAGTTAATGGTCCATGAGATATATGGTCCAAAGGTTTTAAAAGACAGCAGTATCATGGTGATCTGTGGAAGAAGACCCAGTTTAAATGTGGTTTCTTTGTGTAATCAACTTATATAATACCCAAGTGGATTGGCTCACTTACTGTAAAATGATTTAACAAGCTGCCAGTGTAATCTGTTTTGGAAATAAAGATGGAGTTCACACAGAGCACTAAAACATGGCTTATTTTACCATGGTTTATTGAATAAGCCACAACGGGCTGGTTTCACACACTAGACCAACCCAGGGACATGGTAGGTAAGTCAAAACCAAATAAACATTGTAGTAGTAGAATACAATAGATGGAATGGGTAAACCAGGAATCATCAGAGATGTCATTAGGGCTATTGACAATAAGAGAAGTTCTCTGTTGACAAGGGTTTTTTAGTGGGGCGAAGAACAGAGTTTCCCCAGGCATTGGGCCAGAAACTCAGGCAAGCACTGCTGCTGTTGAATTTTTTATTTATTTTATTTTATTTTATTTTATTATTTTATTTTGGTGATTGGGGTTTACTGCTTTAACCTTGGATGTCATGGGGTTTTATGTAATGGTTTTAGTTTTAATCTTTGTACATTGTCCAAAGTCACTTTTGTGGAAGGGTGGCCATATAAAATATGTGTCTGTGTGTCTGTGTGTGTGTGTGTGTGTGTGTCTAGCTCTATCGATCTAGCGATCTAGCTAGCTATCTAGCTAGCTAGCTATCCAAACTAAAAGACAGCACTGAGACACTGATCATAACAGCACAAGAACAGGCACTAAGCACCAGATCCACAGAAGCAGGGATCTACCACACTAGACAGGACCCAAGGTACAGACTGTGCAGAGAGGCCTCAGAGACAGTCCAACAGATAGTGGCAGGGTGTGAGATGCAGGCAGGAACTGCATACACTGAACAGTACAACCAAGTAGCTAGCATTGTGTACAGGAACATCTGCACAATGTATGGACTAGACTTTCCCAGGTCCAGATGGGAGATTCCACAGAAGGTCATGGAAAATAACACGGCTAAGATCCTGTGGGACTTCCAGATCCAGATGGACAGGCAGGTACTGCCAATCAACCAGACATCATGGTAGTAGACAAGGATCAGAAGACAGCAGTGGTGATAGATGTAGCAGTGCCAAGTGACAGCAACATCAGGAAGAAGGAGCATGAGAAGCTGGAGAAGTAGCAGGGCCTGAAGGAGGAAATAGAGAGGATGTGGAAAGTAAGGCCAAAATGGTCCCAGTGGTAGTAGGAGCACTTGGGGCTGTGACTCCTAAGCTGGGAGAGTGGCTCCAACAGATCCCAGGAACAACCTCAGAGCTCTCTGTCCAGAAGAGTGCAGTGTTAGGAACAGCTCAGATCCTGCGCAGAACCCTCCAACTCCCAGGCCTCTGGTAGAGGACCTGAGATTGAGGAAGACAATACCACCCATAAGGGTGAGAGGGGATTTTTTTAATATATATATATATATATGTATGTATGTATGTATGTATGTATGTATGTATGTATGTTTCCTTCTCCAGAATTTAAATTGGGTTTCAATTTAGAGTACAAATTACTTGTGTAGTGGCTAATAGTGAGTAGATGTGATGGAATGGAATTATGAAGGCCAGACTCAGGGAGAAAAACGTTTTCTTACATCTCCTGAGGCGCGAGGGAAAGATAAGAGGATGAGACTGGCACCTCCCTGAGGAATTCACAGTGTTGTGGCTGGCATTATTTGGGAGCTGGGGTTTCAGTCTGGGAAGATTCTTGCTAGAGGTTGTAGCTAATAAACATTGCTGGACTGAATTTACATGGTCTCTTGGAGTTCCTTGGGCTAGGCCTGACAGTAGGCCGTGTTCTGGAAGCTAAGAGGAAGGATCAAGACACTCATTTTAAAAGTTCCATGTTAGGACAAAGTCATTCATAGAAAGAGAGAGAGAGAGAATGAAAGATCAATTCAGATTACTCAGTAATGATGCTGGGAAATGATATGATCATATTTATTGCTTTTTAAAAAACACCTATATTTTGTTATTCAGCCCGAGCAAGTTGTATTTTTAAGATATATGAAGTTGCATTATACAAAGGCAGATCATTGATGTCTTGGGTTCCAGATCATTTATCCCAAATGGGCTTAGTTTTCCAAAGCCATTAAAAACAGCTAGCCTTCGAGGAGAAGAGCCTGGCTGGACTGGAACTCATCCCTGTTTAGTCCAACATCTTGTTTCTCAGTGGGGAGCTTTTAACTAATAATGCTGAGAGGCTGAACTGGATTTCTCAATGTTAACAAGACCAATTTAGAATAACTGGAATGTGCTGTGAAATATGCAAAACTATACATTGGTCTGATTATGAAAACATATGTTCTGCACTGTTCTGAGGAAATACATATTTAAAGCAATTCTCTGGCATGCTAGCAGTCTGTACAGATGTTGGAAGTGCATTTGATAAGCTGTTAGCATTACAAAAAATTAGCATGTCATCGAACAGTTTAGGAATGTTAAAATAAGTGCTTCTACCTCTCCCATCATGTTTTTTAGTAAGAGAAAGAACATTTAGGCTAGATTACCATATTTCATCATATCCATGGCACACAGAGCATTTTCTGATAATAGTGAGGATAGTATCTGTCAGTTCTGGCACATTTTGGTCATATGTCACAAATGCAGCCAACGTCCACTTTGACCCCAAGGGTGGTCACACTAATCTAGAGACTACCTTGCAAGCTGACATCCTGTTGCTTGCATCCCACCAGTTAGGAGCTATATTGAGTGTATGAAATAGTGTACTGTATGTAGTTTATGATCATGTAGTGTATGATCATGATGCAGTGTATAAACTAGGGTATGATTGTGGGGGGTTAGGGTCAGATAATTGGAGGACAGCAAATGCCTCTGGTGTAAACTAGATTTAGCAATAGTGCTTCCTTTTTTGATCTCATGTCTATTATGACTTTGGTTTACTACTCATTCTTTGTCTCATTCTGTGTAACATTGCTCACCCTGAAGGAGAATCACATCATTATGAGGATTTCTGCATCCTTCTATTTCTTGCATTTTTAAAGGCAAGGAGTGCAGCCAATAGCATAGAAGAGAATATAAGGATTGGAAGCCACCATGGACATGATCTAGTCTAACCTTCTGCTCATGCAGTCACCCACTACTACAGCATTCCCAGCTGACGGCCATCCAGCCTCTTTTTGAAAACCTCCACCTCCTGAAACAGTCTATTTCCTTACTGAAAAACTCTTACAGTTAAGGAATCTTCTTTCTTGCAATTTAATTTTATTTTTCTTGTCCTGCCTTCTGAAAAAACAATCTTCAGATACTTCAATTCAGCTGTCGTGTTTCTCTGTAGTTCTCTTCTCCAGGTGAGACTTAACTAGTGCCTTTGTCATCTTCTCTATTATAATCTCATGGGATGGTTGCTGAAGTCAAGGTATGCCAGGTCCATTGTTTTTCCATGCTCGACTAAGCTAGTCACTCTATCAAGAGAGGTGATCAAATAGATATGGCATAATTCATTTTTATGGTGCCTCCTGCTAAGCAATGCTCACAAACTGACTTTTGCTTGGTGTGTTAACTATCCCACAAACAAGGGAATGAATTGGACAGTTATAACAGCAAAGGATATATGGGGAAAGCCAGCCCAATCAAAAGAGGGAGCAAAGTAGCTTACTGCATAAGATGCAATGGAAAACAAAATATTAAACCTTTGAAGTTGGTTTCTCAATATATGGTTTTCTTCTGAATCCCTGCAATTGCTGAAAAATGTTTGGATATGGCTTCTTCGCTTGATTCAATAAACAATGCATATTTTTGATTCTTGGATTTTCTTATCAACTTCTAAGAGGTTCCTGATCTTGTCTGGGTGGCCTGACACCTCATTTCAGCATCAAGCTGACTGGTTTATAATTACATGGATCCTCCTTTTCATTTTTTTGAAAATAGGAACAACATTTGTACTTCTCTAAATCTCTGGCACCATGCTGGTACTCCATGATGTATCAAAGAACATGGAAGTAATAGAATGTCTAGAAAGGTTCACAGAGCATCTTGTTAGCTTTTCAAGAGGAAAATACATAAGCTCTTGAATTTTAGTTTTATTGTGACACTTTATATTGAAGTCTGCTATGCAGCCTCACGGGGGCAGGAGCTGTCCCTAGGATGTGAGAAGGACATTGGAAATGTGTGCCAAAAATATACAATACCAGCAGGGTCACCCAAGGAGGGAAGACCATCCCAGCTGCCCAGTTAAGTATTGGGCATCAGCAATATAGGAAGATGCTATGGAGGGAAATGATCACTTTAGTGATAATGGCAAAGACATCAATTCATGGTAAGCAATGGTAAACTACTCCTGTATTTTACCAAGGAAACCACATGGATATACAAGATAAAGTGACTGACAATGTAGTGCCAGATGAAAGGACCCTGTCCAGCCCCATTAGGTAGACCAGACCAGGAAATCAACTCCACATGAAAGCTAAAACTACTTTTATTAATACTGGCTATAATAACAGGAACTTGCGACAGAAGAAGAATTGGTAAAGGTTCTAACCATACTATGCTGGCGAAAATGGAGAATGACACAGTGGTCAACAGATTGGAGAAGGTGACTCTATGTGCCAATCCCAAAGAAAGCAGATTTAACAAAATAAGCAAACCATCACACAATATCCTAATTTCATGTGCTAGCAAAATAATGTTTAGGATTATTCAATGCAGATTAGAGCCCTTCAAGTAAAAAGAGAATGCCAGATGTTCAAGCCAGCTTTAGAAAAGGCTGAAGAACATGAGATATTACTGCTGCTGCACTCTGGATAATTGAGAAAGCCATAGAACATCAAAAAGAAGCCAGTATGTGCTTCATTAACTATAGAAAGGCCTCTGATTGTTTGAGCATGTCAATCTGTGGAAAGTATTTAATAAAAAGGGAATCCCAGAACACCTCATTTGTCTTCTTGTGAAACCTATACCCAGAACAGGAAATGGCAGTATGGACAGAACAAGGCAAAACAGTCTGGATCTAAGTTGGCAAAGGAATGAGATGAAGGTCTATACTCTCCCATTATTTATTCAACCTACATGTTAAATATATATTGAGGGAGGCTGGATTGGAAGAAGTTGAGTGTGGTTTTAAAAGTGGAGGGGGGGAAAACATAAATAACTTGTACTATCCTGATGATACTACTCTGAGAGCCAAAACATGCCAATGCTTTGCAAGCTCTAGTAATGAAAGTCAAGGAACACAATGAAAAAAATGGGACGGAGATAAAACATAAAGAAGACCAAACTAATGAAAACAAGTTCAGCAATCAGCTTAGAAATGACAGTGAAGATACTGAAGTGATGGATAGCTTTTGCCTTTAGGATTGATTATCAACAGTAAAGGAATCAGCAGTCAAGAAATACGCTACTGCCTAGCACTTGGTAGAGGAGCAATGAAGGCCTTGGAAAAGATATTCAAATACTATGATGCGTTTATACCTAAAAAGATCTGAATCATGCAGGCAATGGGTTTTCCCTGTGACATTCTATGGAAGTGCAAGTTTGGCCCTGAAGAAGCAAGACAGAAAAAGTACTGACAATTTGAACTTTGCTGTTAAGAAAAGACCTCTGGTGGATCACCAAGAAAACAAACAAATGGATCATGGAACAAATCAATCCAGAGTTCTCATTTCAGGTACAAATTATCCTATTTTGGACTCATTATACAAAGAGCTAGCTCCCTTGAGAAGTCCATATTGCTGAGAAAGGTGGAAGTAAAGAGAAAAGGATGATCAGTGGCAAGGTGGATGGACTTTACACCAACAACAGGGGTTATGGGTGCACTGTTGAAAGTCCTGAAGACCCACATTGGGTAGAATCATTCTGGAGAAGGTTTATCTATGTGACCACTAGATAAAGTGGTTATACTCAAACCAAGAGTTGACACTGACTTGATGGAGTATAACCAATCAATTTTATAAAACTTCAAATTTAAAAAAATGGCTAGGAATGGAAAGTCAACTTATAAAGCAAGAAAGAAAATTTGGAAACTAAAAAAATTAAGCTTATTCATGAAATGTTACATTCAAGTAAAAATAAAGTCTGCTCTAGGTCAGGTTTGATCCCTGCTGATCACATGGACATGCCCATGTACTTATATTGAAAACAGTGCAGAAATGATTTGCTATATCCTTTTTCTTATTGCCATCTCATTTTTTTTTTAACTTTCCAATCTAACCTTCAGCCTGATCATTCCTATTGGTTACTCGTCTACTAACCAAATCCAGTTTTCTTTTGGTATCAAATGGCCAACCCTGAACATTAGAAATAAGTAGGCATATATTTATACAGTTTTTTGAAATTGCATCTATCTCATATCCCTCATCAGAATAGGATAGGTCTGCCTATAGCCCTTTCTCTTACATTGGATGTTCTTTTCATCTTAAGAAATTGGCTACTTTGTGGTAGGCAGGAAGGCAAGAAGGAAGGCAAATTGAAAAATATCTGCACCCATCTGCACCATCTAAAAATGGCACAAAGGGGAAACCTGAACTATTAATTCATCCAGGCAGAAAGTCTTGACGATTCATTTTTAAATTCCTAATTTGGACCCCAGTGTATTTCTATATAGTTGTGATGCTGAATGGGATTTCTCTAAAAATGGAGAGGGGAAAAATGAGCTTTAAACAAAATCTAAGAGAAATAATTCATCAAGTTTATAGTGTCTCAGTGAAAGATAAATAAAAGTACTACACTAAGAAAAATAGTGGTGATATTTGAAAAACAGGAAGAAGAACTACTAAAGAATAGGGTCAGTCACCATATCTGTTTAAGAAATAAGGACCATTTCAGACAGCTTTCACATATAATTATGGAAAAATGACCGCTTTGCTTGGTTAGGCAGATGATATACAATAAAAAGTGGGGAGGATACCCCCCCACACACACTTTCTTCTTCCATCTCTGATGGGATTCATAGAAAGGGAATGTGTTGTTGGGAGATTATGTTCCTCTCTCTCTCTCTCTCTCTCTCTCTCTCTCACACACACACACACACACACACACACGCACACATACACACACACACAAAGTTTTTCAGTGCTATTAACCATGGTATTCATGTTTGGACAGAACATGGATTGAAAATTAATAGAAGAGAATATCCATAGCTCAGGGTTGAACTGTGGACCTTGGGGTTTTCTGAGCTTGGCCGTTTTCTTGCAGATATTTTGTTACCCAACCAGGTGACATCTTCAGTGCTAGAAGAAGCAAACCTCACTCCCTTCTAGCACTGAAGATGTTACCTAGTTGGGTAATGAAACATCTCAAGAAAACAGCCAAGCTCAGAGAACCCCAAGGACTCCATAGGATTGAAAATTCTCCTTTTTGATGACTCCAGCTCTTCTCATTTTGTAGGATGGTGCTGTGGGATTCCCATTCAGTCCTATAACTATTGGTTAATGATATCAAGATTCCCCTTGCTCCTCAATCTAAACATAGAGATAGATATGATCATGTCCTAAATCAGTATCTCATACTCCAAGTGGTGATGGCAGACAAACTGAAGTTAGCAAAACAATGACATTTGTGATCTGTGCAAACAGAATATTTACAAAAGATCTCTAACTTAATTTCAAAAACTGTCTGTGGGCAACCAGTTCAGACATCTGGCTAAAGACTTAATTGGGTGTTTCAGATTTTATTGCAGGCAAAATAAGATAAAAACACCTAAGATGGTATTGTTAAGTAGCGTTGCAGGGATTCTGTTCTGAAAAGCAGAAATCCACTTTGCTTGTTTGTTGCTTGTTATTAACCGAATAATGCATTTCTAACTAGACAGCTGCAAGGATAGTTTTATATGGCTTTTACCCATTTTGATCTTTGATTTCAAGTGTTCCAGCAAAATAAGGTGTTGCATTTGAGACACCCCCCTCTGCTGCCTTGGGTTGGACCTGGAAAACACTTTTCTGAAGCTTTCTGAACCTTCACACTGAAGCACCTTTAACCAGGTAAAGATGTAACAAATATATTTGCACAATATGCTAAGCTTGGTTAGCATTAAGCCTGGTTACGTTTTTGTGGCTTGGTAAGCTGTGTGAACACAGTTGGTAAATGTCTACTATTAAGTGGAGGTTAGCCTTCCTCAATCTGATTTATGTCAGATGAGTTGGATTACAAGTTCCATCATATCCAGCCAGTAACACTAATGGGGAAGGTCAAAGTAAATAGAGCAATGATTTGACTCAGCACAAGGCAGCTTCCTGTAGCCACAGTATTAAGTTGGAACATAATTCTAGCTGCTATGTATCAATCAATAAATAAACAGTTCAATTTTGTTGGCTATAGTTTTTTTAAAAATTGAAAACCAGAGACTTTGCCAAAGTCAAGTTTCAAAACTTTTCTAGAATGCATGAACTTAACAATGCTTTAAAATAAGGTATTTTATTTGGTACTAAATATTCCCAGATCTGTCACACCATCTTCTGATACAGGTGAGTTTCTTTGCCCATCTGTTATAGAAATTTTGCAGCAGATACTGAGAATACAGCCAAACTACATTTTATTTTATTTTTAATTAGCTTTTTATTTTCTTTAAGTCTGACAAGAAAAATTATTTGTCCCGGAACTTTATCAAATGCATCTTTGAATAACTAAAATCAAAGGGATGCTTTAAAAAAAAAAAAACCCTTTAGTTTTTTCAGCTTTTTTTTTTTTTTTTTTTTTGCTGATGGTTTATTTGCTGGTATCACTCAGCATGACCAGTGGAAATCCAATTTGGTTTTCTGGCTGAATATTTACGCTGCAAGCAAAACAACATTATTTTCCTACCTGGAAAGCTTCATAGTTGTTTTTTTTTTTTTTTTTAAGATGCTTACCCACTTTGAGTCTGATTTCAACTTTTCTAGCAAGGAGCTGTTGTATTTAAGTTATTAGAGAAGAGAATTAGAAAAGACAATATTCACCTGTTTAACAGGGACACTAATAACAGAACAGGAAAAATATCGACAACTATCTAGCAGAGAGTGGATAAACATCTACCCATGAAATTTAACTCTGTGTTAGACTGTGGGCATTTGCTTGCTGCCAGCTTACCTATGTGGATGAAAGACTGACAGAACTGGATTTTCAGCCAAGTTCCAAGAGATAGTTAATAAGAAATCAGGTTTTTATCAAGGTTAACAAATTATGGATACAATATTTAATAATGCTCTGCAAGAACCAACTGACCACTTTCATAGATGGATTATGTCACTAAGTGGGGTGTCTATCCTCATTCTTACTTATTTTCTATATTATAGATGGAATTAGGAAAAAAAGATTCTATCCTTCTATTATCAAACCCTGGAAAACAGAAAATGAATCTCTGCATGAAAATTAAAGCAGAAGGAAACTCTGAGTTACCAAGATTTGAAATCTATTTATAAAGTACCAATTAAGTTGTTACTTGAACTAGAACAGGATGGAGTTTACAGGAAAGCTATCCAGGTGCTGCTAAGAGATGAAAAATGCCAATCTCTTTGCAGGTATTTCTTACAGGAATGTGATTCTGTTCCATTAGACCCATTTTCCAACCTTGGGAACTTTAAGATGGGTGGACTTCAACTCCCAGAATTCCCTAGCCAGCATGGCTGGCTAAGGGATTCTGGGAGTTGAAGTCCACCCATCTTAAAGTTCTCAAGGTTGAGAAACACTGTTTTAGACTCTGATATCTATAGAATCCTAGAGCTGGAAAGTGCAGTTGAAGTCATCAAATCCAACTCAATGTTTTGTGCAGGAATCCAAAAAAGCCACCAGAGCTGAAGGCAGTGCAGCCTCTGTTTGAAGACATCCAGTGATGGGGACCCATCACCACTCAGTCTTATTGGTTCCACTGTTGAACTGTTCTTACTGTCAGGGATTTTTTTCTGATAGCATTAAAACCAAATTATCCAAATAACAAATGCTTATACTGAATAAGCTAATGAGAAACATACTTGAGATGAATCAAACTCAGTGCTAAAGTAAAAATGCTACATCAGAACTAAGTTGGCCCAGAATATAATATTACAAGAGGCTACGTTTACCCACAGACAGATTTATTGGGTATCTTTAACTGGACTGATCTTATAATGTGAACTTTTCATGAGTAAAAAAAGTCAGAATATTTTTTATATGTTTCTTATAATCAAATGTAGCTACTGGAATTTGTCCCAAAACTTAATGCTTGCCAGAATTCCAGTGAGATTAAATAAGAGTTTTTAAGTTAAGCCCAGAAAGGAGCTGAATTTTGCATGTTTATTGTTGTTTTTCCATCAAGTAACTGAAACTAAAAAGAAATATGCCCAGTGATAAGCCTGAAAAAATTGAAATTAAAATCTACCTTTCCCAACAGGCAACTGCAATTCATGTAGTGAAAATCTTGAAGGCTATTCCTGCCAGAGAAAATTATTTAACAGCAAATTGATTTGCTCCAGGTAATACAAAGGAATGTAAACAAGATATTTTAAATTATAAATCAGCCTCATCTTTTTTCATTTATTTTAAAGCAGGACATGCATTGAAATGTACTAGTTGAAGATAGTTTCTATGAATCTTTATATCAAGATCAATAAAAGTTTCAGGACACAGCATAAAACCCATCGATATGTCAAAATCTTCAGTGAGACCTGGTGGCATCTGGTCTGATTTTATCCAGTTTAGAGACTAACCAGACAAGATACTAAATTCATGAATTCATGCAAGGAGATTAGGAATGGAAGTTCTGGAGTATCTGTAAAACATAAACATATCATCCATATAGAGCAGGGACTGCCTCGTCTGCCTCACTTCTTTCAATCTTCTCAACATCTGTAATACTGCAGTCCAGAAATCCTACAGCCAAATTAAAAAGGAAGGAAGGAAGGAAGAGAAGATCTTTGTTGTGTTTTATAATATTTATTTAATGAAGGCAGAAAAGAGTTCATGCGGGCACAGAACTCCTTCACAGCTTGTTAAAGCAGCACCTTTTTTCAGATTTCTGTGCCAGCCTGGGGGGGAAAAAAGTTGCAGCTGCTTTAAAGTCACATTAATTTTAATGAGTTAACTCCTAAGTGGGCATAAACCTCTAAAAGGACTGGGTGCTTTAATGAACATCAAAGAGATGCTGAGGCTGAGAAAAGGTCTAAAGCCCATGCTTGAATCGTGTACAGATTTAACAGTTACAGTTTAGTCTGTATTGATCAGACCCACCCTGAGTAATATATTCAGTTCTGGACACTACATTTAAGGATTCAGACATGGGGCCAGATTATCTGAGAGACTGCCTGTCCCGGATTATGTCTACCTATCCCATTAGGACCTGCAGGAAAGACAAGCTTTGGGTCCCATCTGTTAGGGAATGTCATCTGGCAGGACCAAGGAAGAGAGACTCTTCTGTTGTGGCACCCACCTTTTGGAATACCATCCCCCTGGAAATTAGATTGGCCCTGATCCTGCTGGCTCTATCTAAGGCCATGCAGACATGGCTTTGTCACTGGGCTTGGAGATCCAGATGTGTGACACAGCCCTGCAGTGGTTGTGTTGATTTGATGGTGCTGGTTCTTTTTCTGTGGTTGCTGATTGTATGGGTGTTGTTTTTATGGTTATATTTTTTTGTATAGTTTTAAATTGTTGTTAGCCACCCAGAATTATGAATTTGAGATGGGTGGCCATATAAAGCGATCTTGATAATGAGTAGTTGAGGAATGACAATGAACTAGTTGAGGAAGTACAAGATGAAATTAAATCCAGATAAGGCAAAGCTTCTTTTGGTAAGGAAAAAGATGCACTCTAGGTTTGAGAGTAAATTTGTTATAGATGGGATTATACACGCCATATATAAATTAGATTCAGAGTCAGGGAGCAGTCCTTGTCAATGCTAAGAGCTTCTCAGAACTGTGGCTGATATAGCTCTGGAATTTAACTTTAGATACCCTGGAATGAGATATCAGGATAGGAAATTCTATAGATAGAAAATGCTGGAAACAATTAACAGAGCATTGAAATTTCCACCACATTAAATATATGTATCTGATCTTGCAGAATAGTATGAATAAGAGTATAATTTTGATGAGGAGTTTTACAAGTTAGAAAGGTAACCATGGTTTCATTCAGATGCCACACAACTATTATATGATCCAAGTTGGTGTACAAGTATTGAAAACAATTACTTATTTGTTCTGAACACACTGCAGCTGGGTCATATCAATTCAATTGATCTTTCAGTCTGGCTATATATAAATGGATCAGATGCAAAAAGAAAGACAAGAGCAAGGGGAAAGGTTAAGAAAGCAAACCACAGCTACTAAAATAAATTCAGGTAACTCTGAAGACAGCAACTTAAACAAGCAAATGCCTAACTAGAAGCTAGCTATTAAAAGGTTGGAAAGTGGAGCTGCCAAGTGGGTATAAAAAATAAAATGTAGAAACTTTTAAATTGTTTGTAGAGGTTTCAAATAGTAAGAAAGGTTTGGCTACCGCAGGTCCATGAGAGGATCTCTAGACACCATTTGATGTCTTAAGAACAAAATTAGCTGGAAATCTGGTAAACATTGAATTTTTGTTCACGTGCTATGATTCTCACAGTACTGAATGCCCTTCAGTATACTTCATGTTCTTAATATAATCTGGAAAGAATATACTGTACTGCAGGATTTATTCTCCTTCACCATTACCAATCCCACTGAGCTCTTTACAAGATTTTTTTTTTCCAGAACAAATATGAGTTTTCTTTCCTTTTTTAAAGCTGGAGGTCATGAAGTCAGACCTAACTTCTGTTGACCTTATGAACAAATGTCCATCATCTCCACCTTACTTCAGCAACAATTCATAGGCCTTTAATTTGATACTATAGTGCCTGTAATTTGATATTATCTGTTGATTTTCCCTTGCTAAAGTCCATCAGCTGCTCCCACACGTGCATGAGGAAAGGGGTTAGAAAAGATACTGTTAACACTGCCTGCCCCACAACATCTGGCTAGCTAAGCACAGCTGGCAGATCATCTCCTTAGTGGTCGAGCATCAAGAAAAATAAATGAAAGAAAACTCATTTTCGGAGCCTGGAACATCTACACCTTGCTGGATAGAGACAAGATGTCAAGGCCTGAAAGACAAACAGCACTCATAGCAGCCGAACTTTGCCATTATAGCACTGACATTGCTTCACTCAATGAGACCAGGCTGGCAGACGAGGGTTCATTACAGGAAGCAGTGAGTGGATATACGTTCTTTTGGAAAGGGAAACCACAGACTGACAACAAGACTCACGGAGTAGGTTTTGCAATCAAAACTGCTCTGCTGAAGAACATCTCTACTCTACCCACTGGAATAAATGAACACATTATGAAGTTTTGGTTTCTTCTCAGCAAGTCCGGGTATATCACCATTGTCAGTGTCTATGCACCAACTCTCATGAGTCCAAATGAAGACAAGGAAGGTTTCTATGAGGACCTGGACCAGATTATTTCAACAACTCTGGCAAATTGTCATTCTGGGCAACTTCAACACTAGGATCAGGACAGACAGCGACAACTGAGACAGAGTCCTTGGGAGATATGGGGTGGGAAAACTAAATAGCAATGGCCTGCTGCTTCTGAGCAAATGTGCCGAGCACAACCTGTGCATCACTAACATGATGTTCAAACCTGCAAATAAATACAAAAGGACTTGGATGCATCCCAGGTCCAAGCACTGGACCCTACCTGAGTATGTCATAGTACATCAGTGGGACCTTAAAGATGTCGCCATCACCCGAGCCATGTGAGATGTTGAATGCCGGTCCAGTTGGTCCTTAACCTGTGCATAGCCCTTTATATCGTAAGCAACCAAGGACTGTCAGAAAGTCATTCAACATCGGCAGACTGCAAGACCCAGGCTAAGTCCAACATTTCCAAGATGTACTTAATGAAAAACTCTCCAGGAATTTGCCGCTTGTAGGAACCTGTTCTGACGCAGTTTAAAGATGTTATCATGCAGACTGCAACAACTGTACTTGGACTGAAAACCTGGGCGCATCACAACTGGTTTGATGAAAATCACAAGACCATTTCAGCAGCCCTCGAGACCAAGAACAAGGCCTATGCAGACTAGCAGAATGATCCATCATCTGCCTCAAAGAAAGACAAGTTTAAGCACCTACAGCCCAAAGTACAGACGGAACTACGAGAAATGCAGGACAAGAGGTGGCAGAGAAAGGCTGAGCAGGTGGAACTCTATGCAGACATACTGCCACCAGAGAGTCCTTCAGCACCATAAAGTCAGTTTATGGTTCTTCTAAATCAGGATGCTCCTCTCTGCTGTCATCTGATGGGTCAAGCCTGATCAAAGACCAGGAAGGACTGAAAAACTACTGGGCTGAACACTTTTCCAACCTACTCAGTAGGCCATCCAGAGTTGATCCTGATGTCTTACAGCAGATTCCTCAGCTGCCAGTCTTGGCTGCCCTAGACCTGTCTCCCTCTACTGATGAGATCAAGAAAGCGATCTTGCACATGAACTCAAATAAAGCAATAGGACAGGATGGCATTCCTTCTGAGATCTACAAAGCACTAGACACAGCCTTACAGGTGTTCCAAGACATATTGGAAGACATTTGGTCCACAGAGGAGATGCCTGATGGCTTCCATGATGCCCTCATGGTGGCTGTCTACAAAAATAAGGAAAGCAAGTCAGACTGAGGAAACTACAAGGGTATCTCACTGCTGTCCAATGCAGGCAAGAACTTTGCCCACATTCTCCTGAACAGACTTGTCACCATCTTGGAAGGGAACCTCCCAGAGGGCACAGTATGGCTTTCAGCTAGAATGGAGTACAGCAGACATGATATTTGCCATGAAGCAAGTCCAGGAGAAGTGCACTGAGCAGAACAAGCCTCTTTACCTGTCTTTATTGACCTGACAAAGGCATTTGAGACTGTAAATGGGGAGGCTGTCTGGATCATCCTGAGATGCTATGGATGCCTGAGGAAATTTGTGAACTTGATTCAGCTAATCCATGAATGAGAGGACAAGTTCTTTACAGTGGCATTTGCCCTTTCCAATGTGGTAAAATAGGCCCCAGTCCTGTTCTAACTGTTCTTCACTTGCATGTTGTCACATGGTGTCTAGGGTCTGAAGGAGGGAGTGTACATCAGGTACCGATTGAATGCCTCTCTCTTTGACCTTCACACCTTGAATGCATGGACAAAGTGCCTCCATAATGTCATCCAAGAAGCCCTCTTTGCTGATGACTGTGCGCCCCTGACACACAAAGACAGTGATCTACAGTTGATGCTGAACAAATTATCAGACGCCGCTATGCATTTTGGTCTATCAGCCTGAGCAAGATTGAAGTACTTTACCAGCCCATGCCAAATACCAACCCTGTAGAACCAAAAATCATTGTAAATGACAAATATAAACAGCTTCAGATACTTGGGAAGCATCATCTCAAGTGATGGGTCTTTGGACAAAGAAATGAAATCCAGGATCAGCAAGGCCAGTCACGCACTGGGGCAGCCACATACCAGAGTGCTCAATCAACACAACAATGCACTGGATTCTGGGAAGAGACCTCGAGGTAGACCACTTAAATGCTGCAAAGGCACTGTGAAAGAAACACTACACCACTGTGACATCCAGCCAGTGGAATAAAAGCTGTGGATGCTGACAGAACCTGCTGGCAAGACCTGTGCTATGAAGCCTCCACTGGCTTTGAAGACAGGTGCCACCAAAAACTGATAGAAAACCATAAGCGGTGTTGCAGAAGAACACCCAGAGTTACTACAACAATAGACTTCCAGTGCTTTCTTTACAGCTTTAAACAGTTCAGTGGCATCTGTGTCTCATTCTTCACTATTTGACAGATGGCCTATCATCTGTTACACCTTACTTTTTGATAGGGCTGGTTCTCTCACCACAAATATTTCTTACATTCTGTAATCCCATTTATAAAGGGTTTCAGTATAGTCTTTCCATCTTCCTTCAATTCATTTGCTTTGATCGAATCTTTTCTGGGTTTACTCTTGAATATTCCTACCTAAACAGTAATTTTTCTTGTGATTTCTCATCTTCTTAAAAAGATCTCTCATTTTCCTTTTCCTATTCCTCTTTTTCTTGAAAATGTTGATTGATATTTTCCCTCATCCTTTCTTGCTTGACATTGGAAGTTTGCATTCAGTCATCATTCATCCTTCTTGCCGCCTAAGGGTTATGATAGCTTGGTTTCAAAGCTACCTTGATCTTTCACTCTTGAAAATGCTGTGAATATTTTTCCCACTTTGGTTTTTACAGGGTCTCTTATCACTTCCCATAGCTCCTCAGAGTCTCTTTAATATAAGTTAAACACAATTCATCTGTTCCTGACATTCTGACTTATGTTTGCCAAGTTATATCATGCTGGTACACCTATTCTCTTATGTTTTCTGTGTTTAACCCATCATTTGACATAAATAGTCTGCACCTGGAAGTTTCTGGCTGATACAACTGTATTTCTCAATCTTGCAGAAGAGGACTGGTGACACCTTTTCAGACTATCACATTTTATTAACGGCATACACTTCCATGAGCTACAACTCATTTCATTAGATGCATGGAGTGGCTGAATTGATGTAGGATTTAAATTGGGATGAGATTGGGAGGGAAAAAGAAAGAAGAAGACAGGGTGATTATGCAGATTACATGTGAGGAACAAGTGATTACAAGTACCTTATCAATTAACAGTTGTAATGGTTCAAAAAAAAAACATTGCATTTGTTACCTTCTGAAACAGCCTGAAACCTTTTGATGTCAGTAAACGTTTACTCAATTGTACTGATAAAATTCCCCCCCCCCCAAAAAAATGGGTATTTTGAGATCTGTAATGCAGTGTTCTGGGAGATTAACATGCTCTGATATTACTTCATCCTTGTTTTGAGTCCCGATGCAACCTTGTCTCCACTGTGAATTTATTATTTTTCTTCCACTGAAATTCCCGTTGTGGCATATCAATTATTGTATCTAAATTCTGCATCCATTTAATCACACAGCCTTTAATGTGTTCCGTTTCCGAGTCATATTTCATCAACAATTTATAAATCAAGTACAACAAATACTGCAAATTTTGTGTTATAAGGTTTTCAAATTCAGTCTGACATTTTAGTGTCCCCCCACCCCCTTGTTGGTACAGTTCCTTTAAACCTATACTGAAGGTATCAAGAATGATATCCACAAGAATGGTTGGGTAGTTCCAAAGAGAAAAGCCTCCAAAGGTTTTATCTTATTAATAATAAAATCTTGCTGTCTATTTGACAACATTCCATTTCTTATAGGGCTCCTTTACTTTCAATAAGCCTAGCTGATTACAAATCACTTGATCTTTGGAAGATTTCTGGGGATCATGGTAACTCAGTTTGTTATACACACTTTCAGTTTAAGTTCTCCAAGCTTTGGGAGATCAATAGCTAAGTAGAGAACACCGATTGATTGATTGATTGATTGATTGATTGATTGATTGACTGATTGAACCACTTTGCCTTGCATTCCAGCGGCATTTCCTCAGTGGGGATTCCTTTGCAGTATGTATTTACAAGTCCAGGTGGAATTTGAATTCGGTGGGGTTGCTTGGTGACTGGCTTTTAATCTTTTGTTCTTAATCCAACACGGGGTTATGCTTGTGTTTTAATTCTAATTGCTTCAGTGTATTCACCAGTGTACTCTTCTGCTTTTGCATAGCTTTCTATTTGATGCCAGTGCGATAAACAATCTTTTCATCAATGCTTTACTGGAGTCCATACAGCAGATAACAAGCCATCAGAAGTGAAACTGATTTGGAAGAAGCTCCTTCATTCCTGTTGGCACTTCAATTTGAGGTTCTCTTGTAACAGTAAACATTTGTTAAGTCTCCACCCTTTGGTTTGGAGGTTCCTCTGCTTCATCTTACAATTATTGGGTTATGATTTGCATATGTAGGAACTATAACTTTCATATCTATCAAATAATGTTGTTGCATGTTTCTCATCTTGATACCACACCTCAGAGTTGTAAGATACTCGGAAGAGCTTTTGAATGGAGCAGCATATATGCCTCGGTAGATAAATAAAGTAAATAAATGATCCCAATTTGGAGATAAGGCCACCCTGTGAATATATTAGAATACATAAAATCCATAAGGGCTGCTGCATAATATCTTTTTTTAATATTGCATAGTGTGTTAACAAGATAAGAGGTAGCTTTGAGATTCCAAGGATTTTAAACGTGCAAATAATCTCTTAAAAGACTCTGATGCAGTGTTTCTCAATGTTAGCAACTTTAAGCTGTATGGACTTCAACTCCCAGAATTCTCCAGCCAGCATGCTGACAGGGGAATTTTGGGAGTTGAAGTCCATACAGCTTGAAGTTGCCAGCATTGAGAAACACTGCTCTAGTGGAGCATAATCAAGCAAATTGTGCATGCAAGAGAAGCATGGAACACTGTGTGTATGTTAGAAAACTAAAACATGGGATAGGTGTGGTGACTGGTCATTTCAGCCTTCCTGTGGAAGGATGGCTGGAACTCTGAAAGGATCATTCGTCTTAGGGATATTGATCCACAATAATGTTTAACTGCAGCTCCCATTTGTTCCTACAGCATAGCAAGTGGCAGCCCCTAGCAGATCTTTTCTTATCTTGAAAAAACTAAGCAGAGTGGACTTGATTAGTACTGGAATTACAAAAGACTGCTGGGTTCGTACTTGGATTCTGGAGACTACCCAGAAATCCCAGGGCTGTAGGCCAGACTGGGAAGTTAAAAAAAAAAAAAAAAAAAAACTCTTCTCAGAAAATTACAGGGATGTGTGCCTGTAGTCCCAAGAAGTCATAATCCATAACAAAGTTATTTACTTGTTCCAAATTGCAGGATGAGATTTCTAAGAGTAGTTTCCTGTAGATGTTAAGATCTGGGTTAATCCTAATACCTCTCAATTCAAAGTGACGTACGCACTATTGGCTAGCTAGCTGGTGTAAAATTTAACTCCAGCCTCTGAAGGCAATCAGTTCCAGAATATGAGGATTGAAGGGGTTCTTAATCTGGTTAATCTTTGGCAATCATCCCCAGACCTTTTATCTCCTTGATGGTTTGTTTAAAACACTCCTGCCACACTACAGCACCCTGAGATTTCTTCTTGATGTTTGCAGAAATCACTGAGGTGTAACTGCAACTCCGATGGGTCATAATTCTGTCTGCTGCAGCAGCTAAAAGTGGAATTACTTACTTTAGGTTGTGAAAGTCACCTTGTACAGACAAACTTCATGGCACGCTTTTCTTAGAGTAGTACCTTCTTTGCATGGGTATTGGGCTTCACACCTGCAGGTTGTTTTCACTTCCGCTCTGCTAAACCAAGACAGCAACTGACAATAAACCTTGAGTCCAATGCACACTGGGTAGGTTCACACTGCACAGCCATGATCCTAGGGTGGGGCTTTTGAATGGTGATAATAACCTGGGACATTTATTTAGTAGATTTATAGGCTGCCACATCTGAGCAAACTCAGATATGACGCCTTGCAGAACTACAATTAAAACACCTACAATATAACCTAAAAATGTAACATTCACCATACACTTTCAAATAAAAACAATACAATACCCATGGAGGAGTATAAAAAATATCCAGAGCAAATAGTGCACATTAAAAAGCAACCAGTGCTAACAGTTAAAATCCATGATAAGCCTCTGTTGCAACCATTAACCAACAATGTTACACTCTGGGAACAGTCTTTCACTAATTCTAGTTCAGTATGCAGGACTTTGACAGCTGCATACAAGATCATCTTCCACTCTCAAAGGCCCTCCAGAACAGCTCAGTTTTTATCAATTTCTGAAAGGCCACCACTTTTGGATGGTGGACTGCCTATATGTGACATTGGGCTGTAGAGACAAGATGCTGCTTAGGAGGATCCTTTCATGAGCTCCTAGACTTTATTGTGGAGCTTGGGGTGAAGTCTCCTCAGCTCAACTTCTTTGCTTGTCAGGATAATCTGTGAAAACTCAGAAGTTCCTGGCTACCATGATAATCATGGGTAATCTTTCAGATCCAAATTATATAGTTTAGATCTATATTTCACCTTCAAGCAGTTGATAGATGATCTGAAACTGGAAGATTTTAGGATTAGTCCATTTTTGCAGTCTAATCATTCCTTAGTCTGCAGAGGGCTCATTGCCACTGATAACCCCTGCTGGGTGAAAGGACCAGCGGGGATGGTCCAACCAAGTGCTGAATGGGTTTAGATGGATTCCTGCAAGTGTTGGGATTTTTTTCCAGCAAGCTGCCAGGTGGTTCAACTGAATGTCTGGTCCAGCTCTGGAATATGAAGACGACCATAGAGTTTATGAGATTGTCCCATAGTGGCCACTCCCTATTTGCTGAACAAAGGGGTCTCCTTGGTTTACTGAGAAAGTCATGGACATGGAGTAATGTAAGAGATACTTAAAGTGCAGGTGGAGGAAAACCAGGAGGAAATTGGACTGGACACAGGGTAACAGTTTGTGTTTAAACTTATACCATAGCAGAAAGGACAGCAAAGCATTCTTACCTTTCCACCCTTATCATATCAATAAAATGTTTCCAAGTGGCCCTCTTCTTCAGGGTGACTGGCAATGTTTTAGAGGGGTGAGAAGTAGGAAGTTCATTCTGCAGGCTACAGTGAGATCTCAGGACATTTTGTAGATAAAATGGCTGAAATTTACTCTGGCCCCTACACATGGTTGGAGTCAGGGAAAATATGTGTGGTAGCATATTGCAACATTATTTTAAATCCTTTTTGGCTTGTTGATTCTGAGGAAGTGGCTAGGGTGATCTGAGGTATGAGCAATACCACAGGTGAGCTAGATCTGTACCTTTCTGGATTCTTTTGAGATCAGGGTGAGGGTGAGTGATTGGATTCAGGTAGTGGTCTCTAGGGAGGGTGGTCATGCCTGTTGCCTGAAGTAAAGAGGTCCTTCCTTGATCTGGACAATCTAGACAACTATCATATCCCCTGGTCTTCAACTTTCCCTCTTTAGGGACAGTTGTGGGAGAATGGTGGGGCTACTACTATAGAATACCCCTGGTGAAGTTGATTACTTGAATCCTTTTCAGTCAGGATTCAGGCTGCGTTGGTTGCCATGGTTATGAGAATTTGATCATATACAGTCAGTGAAAAGCAACATATTAGCAAATTTGACAGCTGAAAAAAATCAAAAAGAACAAATGGGAAAAGGCCAGCCTGCTGAAAAGGCCAAGTAGTGGATTATGAAAAAAGAAATGCAAGAGGCTGAACATTGTTTCTATGCGCAGGGCTTGTCCTTGAAACCCAGCAGTTACTAAAATTCTTTGATAATGGCTTTCTAATTTTCCTCAGTAAATATTACTTATCAAAAGTTCTTGGCTTTCTTGCCTAAATGGTTCAGTCCAACCTAAAGCATGAAGACTGACACTGGTGGATGATCTTATACTTGTCACGGCTTTCAATACCATGGACTGGATATCTTTCTGGCGCAGCATTCTACAGTGGTTTTGCTTCTTCCAGGACTGGCGGTACTAGTAAGTGGGGGTCAGAAAGAGTGCCAGAGGGTTCATCTATGTCCTCTCCACTTCTCAAGCCACTTTAGATCTCCAGCCTGGAGAAGTAGTTTAAGTCTGACCTCGTGTTTGGAGGCTGTTAGAGTTTGAATAGGAGCCAAGGCTCAGTCTGTACAAAAGGGAGGTGCTCTTTGTCCAGACAATTGTCCATCTGGACAATTGGTCTGCCCTAATAACAACTCCGGACAAAGTAGCACTCGCCCTGGAGGACCAAATCCATGACTTGAGCTCCTCCTTGACTCATGGCTGCTGCTAAATTTGTAGGTAGAAAATGCAGCTAGGGGAACCTTTGCTCAGTTTTGTCTTGTGCACCAGTTGCAGTCCATCCTAGACCATGGCACTCAGGTAATGGTTACCCACACCTTCATCACATCTCAAATGGACAAGTGCAATGGACTGTACATGGAGTGAAATAGCCCATCTGCTGAACATATAATATGAATATTGCAGGCAGCTCATTGACTTCTAGTAGGCTTCTCAGTACAATTCAGAATGTTAATTTTGATCTACATATAAAGCCCTTTCTGGTTTGGCATCTGAATAGTTGCTGGATTTCCTCCTTCAGGTAGAACCAATCCATTTTCTGCATTAATCTCAGGCTGAGAGGTTGAGAGTCTCTCCTCCATCTGAAACCAAGGGAACGGAGGGGTAAGAACATAATATTCAGAGTTTATACTCCAACCCAGCAAGCCGCCCAACTCCAACAAGAGTCACTTGTTGAGATGGGTGGCTATAGAAATCAATTAATCAAGCAGCTTAATGCAAGACATCTGGATTAAGCCTTTCCTGAATTCATTGAGGAATGCAGTCAGAACTGAGCTTTTCCACTGAGCTTTGAATGAATGTTAATGAATCTTTGATATCATTGCCATAATATGGACACCAGGGGTTTATGTTACTGTTATGTGTTTATTAATTTTAAATGAATTTTCTGGATTTTATATTCAAAATTGTAAACTGCCAGGATTTTATATTCAGAATTGTAAGCTGCCAGGAGTCCAGTTTAAATATTGTAAAGAAATAAATGAATGTTTATTAATATAATAAGTAGATAGAAATGCTTTGAACATAGCATCCTATCATTGTATTGTCGAAGGCTTTCACGGCCGGCATACTCTGAAGATGCCGGTCACAGATGCTGGCGAAACGTTAGGAAACAAGACTTCAAGACCACGGCCACACAGCCCGGAAGACCCACAACAGCCATCCTATCATTGTTGAATAGAATAGAATAGAATAGAATAGAATAGAATAGAATAGAATAGAATAGAATAGAATAGAATAGAATAGAATAGAATAGAATAGAATAGAATAGAATGATGAACTGATAATTTTTAGAGACAGGATACCTCTAAGACAGTGCTGTCCAAACTTGGTCACTTTAAGATGAGTGGACTTCAACTCCCAGTTGGCTGGGGAATTCTGGGAGTTGAAGTCCACTCATCTTAAAGTGGCCAAGTTTGGACAATACTGCTCTAAGAGATTGGAAGCAGCATATATTGAGGAGTGTCCAAAAATTGAGATGGTACCAATGCCAACATGATCAGTGCATTGAAGATGTTACCTAGTCAGGTAATGAAACATCTGCAAGAAAACCACCAAACTCAGAGAACACCAAGGACTCCACATTGAAATGGTATCACAGCACACTAAAAAGGGGTGGACCTTTGCCTGTGCAGTAATGGGCACCATCTTGAATTTTTTGACCACCTCACATGGACATTCTTGCCTGGGGGGGAGGGGATTAACAACTACCTTTTATCTGTTATATTGTACCAGCCAGTGCCCATCCTTAATACAGAAATTGGAGAGTATAATTCTCTTCTTCTTCTTATAAGCCGTTCTTCATTGAATGCCAGTGGTCAGCAGCCAGTAAGAAGAACTAGGATGCCAGCCAACCAGCAACGAAATTATTTCATCTGCTTCACATACAGGAAGTAAAGAGAGGATAAAGTAGCTGACTTTTCAACCACAGAAGCTTCCAAAAGGGGGCATTATCAAAATCTTTAAAAAATGAAAAAGATTGAGCGTTTTCTTTCAAGTGCAATGCATCGAAGGGGTGGATGGAGATGAAATCGCTTCATTTGGCTTGCAGTTAAAGACTGCATCAAATTCCTTCTGTGTTGGCTAAACTGTAGGGTTTTTCATTCATTTCTTTGGAGTCCCCCCCCCCCAAGAAAAGTCCAAGTTTTCTTCCATCCCAAGCCATTAATCTTCCATGGAATAGAGCCACCAACCACCACACTTATATCGGTTTGTGAATATTTGATGAGAGTCACACTGAGATTTAGTTTATGGAGACCCCTACAACATTTTGTAAGCAAGTCCCTTGTTAACAAATTGGCAGCGTGCTCCTGGAGATACTTCTAAACTGTGCTGCTAGTTCCTTTGTTCTGTGCTACTTGACAAAACTAATATTGTTCCCTTCAAGGTTCTTTCAGAGTTCTGTCTTAATTAAATAGTGAGCCAGCTGGTTGGGATATATTGGTTTCATAATTCTAAACTATTTTCCTCTATTACAACTGATAAAAAAGACATTCAGTAATAGTGATATCATAATGATGAGATCTGGGCACTTTCTGTCCAATAGGTATCGATCACAAAATTGCACCAATCTTAGGGGAGAATTCCCAGGGGAACAGCACCTGTATGTTCAGAAAAAAAAATTACACTTCTGCATAAGTCTCCTTCTGTTTGTTTGTTTGTTTGTTTTAAAGGAAAGAAAGACAGCAAGAGAGGAAGGAAGGAAGGAAGGAAGGAAGGAAGGAAGGAAGGAAGGAAGGAAGGAAGGAAGGAAGGAAGGAAGGAAGGAAGGAAGGAAGGAAAGAAAGAAAGAAAGAAAGAAAGAAAGAAAGAAAGAAAGAAAGAAAGAAAGAAAGAAAGAAAGAAGAGTGAGTGAGTGAGTGAGTTGTGGAGTCCTTGGTGCTCTCTGAACTTGGTTGTTTGCTTGCAGACATTTCATTACTCAACTAGGTAATCTCATTACCTGATGATGTTTGTTTATTTATTTATTCCCCAATGGGAGAACTCTGGGCGACTCACACCGAACATTAAAAACATAAATATATATAAATACATCAGTTAAAAGCATTTCTAAAAAAAAGGAAGGAGAGTCCAAGAAAATGAAAAATCTGAGGCTGAAGACAGGAGGCCTCTATGGGGCTAGCCATACCCATGCTTGAAGTATTCCCTCCCCACCCCAGGCCAAGTGGCAGAACCAGGTCTTCAAAGCCCTACGGAAGGCCAGGAGTGAGGGGGCCAATTGCACCTCCGGGGGCAGAATGTTCTAAAGAGCAGGGGCTACTGCAGAGAAGGCCCGCCTTCTGGACCCCGCTAATTAGAGTTCTTTTACTGAGGGGGTCCAAACCATGCCCTCTCTGTGTGATTGGGTGGGATGGGTTGAAGTCATAGGGGAGAGGTGGTCTCTTAGGTAACCTGGTCCCATGCCATGTTAGATCCTGACCTATATGTATTCTCTTCTATTGAAATAAAGAGTTAATAATTGCTACCACTGGCTGGGTCTGCACACTGCACCAAACCACAATAACCCAGTTATGACCCAGTGAACTGGTTTTGTTTAATAAAACACAGCTAGATAAATCATGCAAGGTATAAAGTCAACCACAATATCCTATATTAAACATTATTCACCTTCCTTTTTTTTTTCAAAACAGATGTTCCATGATGAAATAACCCCCTGAAAGAGTGTAAAGTCATTCATCTCCTTATATGGTATGATAATGGAGGAACAGGCTACTTTTTGACCTGGAGAAATAGTTTCACAGGTTTTCTCATTTCCAGCGTTTTATCTGATTTTCCCCTCATCTCTAATTAAGCAAATCACTGTTACGCCTCTCCCAAACCAGCCCTCATTGGACAACGATCTTGAGCCCCTGGACATAAAAAATGATTCACAGTAATCTAAACCAAGGCCCTACATGAAGATTCAACTGGATTTGGACCATCTTACATGAATCCTGGCTTGCATCTGGATACAGAAATCAACCTCTCCTGGATCACAAGATATTCAGGCAACTGACTATTCAGGCTCAAAAGTGGAATGTGTCTTTAATAAAGAAGAGTTCTCATCTGTACAAATTTGTATTACTGGAACCAGAGTTATAATTAAACATGTATCAAATAATTAAAACCCCATTGCAACAGAGGAACCTGTTGAAATGCTGAATGCATACTGAATAGGAAGGTCTTTGGCTGCTGTCAGAAGGACAATAGAGAGGAAACTACCCTAGCTTCACTTGGCGGAGAATTCCAAAGCTGGGGACTTTTCCATCCTAGAGGACTTCTAGATCTGGGCTTTGTTGTCTGTAACAAAGCAGATAACTATTAGATGGCAGCAAGAATTTAGAATTTACTGTGTCTCTTTGCTGCCATCGTGTGGCTGTCAGCTTTATCGCAGCCCAGTTCTGGTAGTACTAGTCCACTGCCACCGTCCTGGCCAATGTTTCCAGTTGAAGAGAAGGGCTGAGTCTAGTGGGGGAATGCAGAAGGTTTGAAGTTGAATACTTGAACTCTGATGAGAGGTTCTGCTCTGAAATCCTGGACAACTGCTGACAATCAGCGTGGAATGATCAGGCTGAATCAGGAGTGATCAACCAGAACTCCTCTGTGCAGCTCTCAGAGACCCCTTTGACTACAATCACTGAAAATGGAAGGTCTAGTTTCTTACTATTTGGAACGGAAAATAACCAGTTATCCTTGTAGTCAATATGCTGAAATAGATTTAGCACAGGTAAATAACTAAGAAATTCCCCTCCAAGCTTATGGGATGTAGCCTCATTGACTCTGTGGCTTTAATCCCCTGAAAACTGTGAAGTGTAGCCTTTGATCGTGAGAAGTTTCCCTACTCCTAGAACGGTGCTTCTCATATCCCTATTCTAGAATTGTGGAGAGCCTTTAGCCTCCCCTAATCATCCTGAGTCATTCATGTTGTTAAAAAGAAGGTAGTGTTGCCAGAAAATATCAAATGCATTTTTAAGACAGCTGTATTTTGTTTCCTGAATGGAATATGCCCCTAAGCAAGAAAGTGTATGTGTGCACTTGCACTCACACTCACACACATGCACACACATAGAGAGAATAACAGATGTTTTTAATGGTCAATGTTTTACATGCATATTATGATCATATTCTATATTCAAGCATCTTTGCATCTCCCCCCCACACACACACACACACTAATCTCACCCAATCTCCCTATGGACATCATGGCTAGATTGTCTTATTACACTCGTTTTCCTGCCCAGATGAAATGGTTTAATGCAGGGCAGTGCTTCCTGAGCTGTTTGAATAGGCTGAGTTTGATTTCAAAAAGCATTTCTGCTATTGTTGGCTTTCTATCCTTTGCTCCAACTTTAATTTAAATAGCACTTTATTTTTCAATAGAGAAGCACCTGGTATTTTTCTAATATGTAAGAATATTTCATTTCCATTCCATCCAGGTAAATCAAAGAGCTATCCAAGTTACTGTGTTGATATGGGAACTGGACAGTCTTAATTTGAATCTGCTTTCTGCACCAATAGACCCATATCTGCCTTGCCAGATTCAGTGGAATTTATGATCTATAGAAAGCAGTTGCACAAATCAACTCAAGGGTATATATTTTATTCAAAGATGTACTGTCTAAATAAAGTACAGTACATTAGCAAAGAAATTAATTTTGCAATTTCGGCTGTAGAACTATATTATGGGATAATCAATTATATACCCTTTAACCAAATAATGGAGAAGGATTTAGTTATTTATGGTCAATGTTTAGACGGAAAGAGGATGCCCTAATTACAAGATGATTATTATTTTCTCATTGGAACTGATCTGCCTCATTAGTGTTATAATCCCTTCCCTTCATCTTACAGACTGCTGGTAACCTTTCGGATGACTTTGATATTAAAATTACCCACTTAGGGAAAAGGGCCTTTCTGCTGATGAGCCCTTCCTGAACAGGCAAAGCATCCTTAACTTATTCTATACATTAATGGGGAATTCAGTGTCTTACATGGCCAAACCATTAGCACCCTCCAAAAAACCTGTATAATCCAGGCGCTAGGGGAGGTGTTAGCAGGCACAGGATGGGGACTCCAAAGACTTCAGAACTACAACATATATTTAGAGATGGGGCGGGGAAGAGGGAGGACAAAAAAGACCTTGAACGGGCGATGGACAAGTTCATTGGAGACAGAATATTGATTATTGAAGGGGAGGAGAGGAGAGGAGGAGAGAAAATTAGAAGGCAATGTGAACAAGAATGGAGAGTTCTGGGAAAGGATGTGATTTACTGATGGGAACCCTGAACAGGAATGAACTTCATGTGACAATATTTTGTTGCAGATCCCATTTGGTTATTCTCAATACAATATTCCACACTCACTTTTCTCAAATTCATAAATCATGGAAGTCCATCACCCAGTTAAATAATATTTGCTTGATGAGTCAGGTTAATAAACTAATCAAGTCAGCAATTAGTTACACCTGTGTAGTTTTGTCTATGTATAGAACAAAAGCTTTGCAGGAAAAACAATGATTTGTTTCTGAATAATACATTCCTCTCTTTCCCCTTATCTTTCTCATGGACAGTTATATCTATATAGTGGCAAAGATATATACTAATTCTGTGAGAATATTGCAGTATCCAAAACTGATAAAAGAATAAAATTTCAACCCCATCCAACAAGTAATTAAAAATGTTCGTAGGCTATGTTTTTAATTGAGTAAGAATTAAGTTTACTGTTTAATCTAAATCAGAAGAATACAGTTTGAAGCACTAAAATCACACCGACCTTCAAAGCCTTGTGTGCATCTCCCGGAGTCCTTCAAAGATCTTATTATCATTTAACGTTTAATGCACAAAAGGAGAACATTATTCAATAAGTTGCTGGAGCGGAATTGCATTAAATATGTGTACCTTTAATTAAGTGAAGTCATAAATGTAAACAATTCAGCTTTCAGTTTTGTCCTGGCCCCATTCACAAGCCCCTGCACACAAAAACAAAATGCAGCCCAACCCCCCAAAGTTGAACATTTCTATATAAATGATGAAGTAAATGCTACAGCCTTAAGTTCTAAAAGGTATATTTGCCTGTTCCTGGATCCAATGTGATGAATTTTACCACCTATATTTTTTAAAATAAATAAATGGCGTGAAAAGTGAAGCATTTAGACAGTGTGCGTCTCCTCTCTGCTTTCAACAACTTTAGAAGGGGTTCTGAAGAATGTTCAGAGATCCTGAAAAGATCTTTGTTTTCCTTCTACCACCTTGGATGATCTCAAAAAGCTGAGCAGGTTTGGACCTGGTTGGGAGTGCTTAGAATATGATTTTCTTCAGAATCTGCAGGAGCATAAGTTTAGTACCTTTTCAAAGCAACTGCCTTTTTTCAGGTTTGCCAAAAGCCTATAAAAAGATGCAGCTGCTTTAATGTGACACAAAGTTGAATGATTACTCTAAAAAAAAATACATGACTGATTTAAAGATAGTCGGTCTTCTGCACTTGTGTATTCCAAAGAACTCCTTCCAAATAATTCTGAGAGCATTCACAGCCCTATTGGTTAGCACTTGGATAGGAGAACACCAAGAAATTCCAGAATTGTAGGCTACACTGGACAGACTAAATAAACAAACAAACAAACAAACAAATAAATAAATAAATATTAAGTCCATGAAGTCACCAGGAATTGAAACTGATTCAAAGGAAATTCTAACTTTTAAAACCAATTTTAACACAATATTACACCAGGGAAAACACTGCTGATTTCAGAACTAAGATACAGATCTATGGAATAACTAGAATTATTTTATACACTATGTAATTTTTGGTAGAAGGTATTGTGGATTCATTTTATGTCCATGAATCAAGGCACTTGATTTATTGTTTCTCTGTAATCTCTACAGTTCAACTGGCCTTCTTGGTGACACCCATCCAGAAGCTAATGAAGGTTGAACTCTTCCAGAGGGCTTTGGAATGTGATTGATCACCATCATTATTACATTTTTTATTGTTACTATTGTTAGTTTTGCTTATATGAGATGTTTTGGGGTTATTAGGGTTGTGGGGAGTAATTTATTTATGTGTTTTCTTTATTTTCTTACTGTGCATATTTTATTATAATGGTGGATGTTTTACTCTATTTTCTCTTGTTGTAAGCTGCTGGTAGTTGGAATGACTCAACGACACACATATTTAATAAAGAACAACAAACAATGCAATATACAATCCCTGAACAATAAAAAGCATGTGGATGATCAGAATGCTTTTTCAACTGCATTAAGCAAATCTCATGGCATAACAAGCCAAAGATATGAAGAGCAACCCAAACAAACCCATTAAAAAGACTTGTTAATTGTGTCAGCCTTATAATTTATCACCTGTATTTATCCGCTGGCAAGATTGGGGTACACAGAAGCACTGTATGTGGAACCTTACTAAGATAGATTTCCCATTCCATGTCTTCTCCAATACACAAGAGATGAAACTCTGCAGGGGACCAATGCCTGGTCTAATAGTGAGCCCCTGTCCTTCAAAATGCTATCATGAACTTTTCTCATTCTGGGTTGTCTGGGCTGTCTATGCTTCCAGGACACTGTATGGTTTCAAGGGCATTGCAGGAATTATAGAGGGACGGGAAGGGACGGGAAGGGATTTTCATAGTTTTAATGTTTTAAATATATTCATGGGTTTTTTTAATTAAGTGTTGTATGCCTCCCAGAGTCACCTTTTTGTGAGATGGGTGGTTATATAAATATGATCAATAAATAAATGGAAGGGAAGGGAGGAATATCTCTTGGTACACTTACTAAAGAAGGGGGATGCTCCTATTCTCCATGTGAATTTTTACAAAATTATTATTCTTTACAGTTTCTTTCATTCTCATTATTCTGCCCTCTGAATCAGGTAAATGGGCAAAAATGTGGAAACAGAAAGGTTCATCAAATGACTGGGCTTCATTATTGAACCCAGCCTTGTATTGGCCTGGCTTTAATGTGAAGTCTTCGCTAGGTTGCTCTTTCTCTTATTTAAGCTTCCCATCTGCAAAGTCACAATAGCATAGATGTATCTAACAAGTGCCATTGCAAGAACAAACTGTAAATCATAAACTGTCTGAAAATGAACAACTCTGTATGAAGATTAGATTAAATATTTCCTAACCAAGCAATTGTTGGAGAAAAGCTAATGAGAGTTTCTCTTAAGGCATCAGTAGGAGGATAGCCTTTCAAAAACTATTGCTAACAAACTCTTTAAAAATGAAGCCTACTTACATGCAATACAGTTATGCTACTGTACTGTTTTTGGGATGCAGTTTTCTAAATTTCATTTTCGAATAATTGAGATAAGAAGAATGGATGCCAATGGCTTCCGTTCACTGCTGTGAGTCCTTGAAAAGGAAGAACCCATCTCAGCAACTCACACAAACATGCTCCCATAGAAAAATTGGAAGTATCCTATTCCCCTACTGCTATAACTCCTGAAGAGATACATCCCCAATGACACTCTTCAAGGTTCTTTAAATGGAAAAAAGAGAGTATATTAAAAAATATAGGAAGAAGTTTACATACACACTGTTTAATAAATAATGTTCTTATACTAAAGAAATATAGGAAGAGTCTTTGGGTCCTTTAAAGTTTAATACATTTATTATGGCGTAAGCTCTTGTGGACCATGGTCTGCTTTATCATAAATGCTGAATATAGTTCTATGAAGGGAGCATTGCTTATGTACACAAGTTGGACAGGGAGATAAAAATATGGGGAGGACAATGGAATGAAAGATCTGGTGCTTTAGAAATGAACAAACATACAGCGGCAGTCAGATATGACACAGACGTTTGTGCATTGAATAGCTACTTAACAAATGGAATACAATACAAAGCCTTGATGCTTGTTTGGGTTTTCCATGCTATTAAATCTGCTAAAAGCTATACCTCCACTTTTCACAGTGAAATGGTTCTTTGTAATTTCACCAAGATTTTTCAAAGCAAAAGACAAAGGAATATACTGTTTTGCTAACTGTGATATTTGCTCTGTTATGGTTTGTTTCATTTTTTGATGTTCCACCATGCCAATCGCAGGAGACGGCTGATTTACATCTAAGCATATGTTCTGCTTGAACTTTAGAAATGGCTTTGTGCATGATTCTCAGTACCCTTGTTTACTGGACTGAGAATCTCTGCTAGCTTCCAACAATACCTAAAGCGAGTTTTCATGGTGGAAGAGGAAGGGTGGGAGAAGAAGAAGGAGAAGGAGAATCAGGCTGATTCCAATGAACTTTAGCTGTGCCTATATTATGCCGCTATTATGAATGGCTGTCTACTGGAAAACAGTGCAAATATATTTTCTGGGCAATCATCATTGTTCCTAAGTTAATAAGCCCATACCATAGAATGTTAATGTTTTCAGTTTGTTGTCTTCTGACTTGCACCTTGCTCAGCTGAACTGTAGATCTGGAGGATGTGTCATTAAAAAAAAAAAACAATCCAGCAGTTGAGTGAAATCCATTTTTTCTCTCTGCAAATACTATTAAAATCTTCTTTACCACTGTTTCTATTCAGAGTTAAACTTGTGCTATTTGTCTACCATCTGGTACCTTCCAGATATTTTGAACTTCAACTTGGCTGGGTTTAGGATGGTTAGGTCAACACGTTTGGACAGCACCAGGTTGGGGAATGATAGCTTCAGGGAGGGTATTCTACCACTTTGCATACCTACCTATCCATAAACCCCAATTCCTTTTCATAATGTCATGACTTTCAGTGAATCCTTGCTTCTAACATGCAGACATTTCAAATGGGGAGGAAAGTGGACATGGGTAGGGGATTTAACGTCTTCCTTCTCCTCTGGAATCTGGAGGAGTGGCAAATAATAAAAGAAAATAGACAAGACAAAGACTAAACTAGACTACTCCCTAGTTGTGCAGTGCAGTAAAGCATCTGGTTTTCATGCAAAACATTTCAGGTCCAATCTCAGGCCTCTCCATATAAAGCTAGGGAAGTTTCCTGGCTGCAAAATTACTGCCAGTGAGCATGGGCCAGAAACAGGCACCAATTATTGATGACTGACAACTCCCAGCACCCCTCCTCCTTGGCCCTGCTGGCAGAGACTGCTGGGAATCCTGTTTAGCAAAATCTGAACAGCTGTAAATTTCCCTTCTCTGGTAAGCAAAAGTTAAGCACAACAGTAGAAAGGAGTCAAGCTGAATCTCCTCCCAACTAAGCTCAACTCAGCGGCATCCACAAGGGAGGGCAAGGGGCATGTCAGAATACAGAAAGCAGCAATATAGCATTGTGATGTGAGCTCTGCCCCTTTTCTAGATGCGTTGTGACATTTTGCATGCTCATCATCAAATCATCACATCATCATTTTTGCCATTCTGAAAAAACAGCAAGCACCTGCAGACTTCACGGGCCTGTACTTTTCTTGGCAATGGTATGGAAGCATTCTGCTGCTGCTTTCTCTTTTCCCTCCTCCCAGTCTAGTCTACAGCCCTGATAGTCCCTGGAGGAAACTCATCGAAGTAGTTGCCAGCCCTGGCCCTGCTTAGTTTCCCAACCCACCTGCTGGGACAGCAACTTATATTGAATTTTTGAATCCTTAGGATGTATTACTCAAAGATAATTAAAGAGGCATCCAGCTGTTCATGCCTTAGATTGCTTTTCTTTACCTCCAGCAAAAAGAAAAAGAAAAAAAGACAACCTAAATGCCAGTTCTGATTAATTGATATATTTTCATTTCATCCCACTGACATCTCTGATAATGCAAGAGTAGGCAGGAATCCCCGAAACATTAATGGGCACTTGGAAGAAGAGATGGGCGGAAACTAGGGCAATCCAGCAAGTGGGACTTAGTGAAAAGAACTGGGAAACATTTTCACTCACTGGTAGCTGGGGGAATTTACTTAAACAAGTACCATTAAAAGCTGCCGTTAAGACCTCATTTTCTACTCCATACATTTGCCCCCGAGGAGCTTAAACTTCCATCCCTAGTATTTACTGAGCGGTCTGATGGGCTTTCATTGACCTCAGCAGAGTTAAAGAGGTCACACAGCTGAACAGTCCCTGAACAATTTTTTTCCAGTGTATTAAGCACAAAAAGCCTCCTTCAAACACCATCACATGTTTGTTCCATCAGCAAAGCTATGTCTTCCTTCCAGGAAATTGTTGTATTATTGTAGTGAACTTTATTCTCTAATAACACGTGTTTTCTAGTGTATCGCCCAGAGGGAGTTTCTCAAAACTCCCCACATCATCAAGCAAATCATAAAACCAAATGTTCCACTGAGGCTTTTCAAAGACAGTTTTGTGGAGATCTCTGAAAATGAAGTGGAAGACCACATAGGATTCTTCTGGATGTCTTGTTGTGTAGTCTACATTGTGAATTCACTAACATTATAGGAAAAACTCAGAATCATGTTAGATATCCAGCATTTCTAATTGCATCTCAGGTTGGCACTGAGACTTCTTCAGTCAAGAATGTAGCAGACCAAAGCACTGATGTGCAACTTTCTATGGTTCGTCCATGTAATGGTTGAAATTAATGCTTAAAAGACCACTGACCTTCATATGAATTTAACCCATCCTTAATATCTAGTGGAAAGGTTCTTTCAATAGTTGAATGGTATCTGAAGAACAGAGAGCAGATGTAGAAAAATTCCATAGTTAGGGAAGATTGTTCTGTCTTACCCAGCCTCATGGCCACCTCATATCTGATAGTGCTTTCTCTTACAACTAACTCTTGGCCTATTATTATCTACCATTATTTAATAGATTCCCCAGCTTTATATCACCTAGGAAGAAAAAAAAAGGACTAAAAATATAAACAATTTATTTAAAGTAAGAGTACAGAATCTCAAACTCTTTAAGCAGATTTTGTTGTTATTCAGTCAATCAGCAATTTTATGTTATGCTGCTGAACTCCAAACTGTTTGTTTCAAGCCTCAAACTCAGACACATAGTTATTAGGCAAGGAAAGCAGTTTATTCAAGGCTGAGCAGATAACAGCAGACAAGGGAAGAAATGTAAATCAACAAAATCTTTCTGAAAGTAAGCCGGACTGGGTGGTTTCACCTGCAACAGGAACATGCAGAAGAGTAGTCAAAATCCAATCCAAAGTTCAGAGAGCCAAGTCAGGTTTGTCAGCCAGTCCAGGGTCAGAGTTTCACAAACAGGGCTCATAGGAATGACACACCAGAGCAGGAAATCAGACTGTTGTTTCCAACAAGGGGACATAGGTCAGAGCTGCCTCTTAAATCAGGCTGCAGCCAGCTGTCACTAATCAGGAGATTTACTTCCTTGCTTGGTGAGGAGCCTCATAGACCTTTGCTGCTCTGCTCTGCTCTGCTCTCTCCTCTCTGTGTGCGGGGGCTGGGAGGCCTTACGTCATCCTCATCTGACTTCTCCAGCCGCTCAGGTGGTGCCTGTGTTCGATCAGCCTCAGGTGATCCCTGGCTTTGTCTCTCCTGAGGCTGACATTCCACAGGCTCAGCTGGAGCAGCTTCTTCAGGGTCGGATTCCAATTCAGAATCTGAGTCCTGAACCTGGGCCATGACACAAACCACTGCATAGCTCGCAATACACCAGACAATATAAAAACAGTATAATAAGAAACAACAAACAACAAAACCAATCTAGAACAGAAGAACAAGAAAGAATAACAAGATGGTGAACTCAGCAGACTGTCCAGAACATTCCACCAACATCTAACATCCAGTGGGGGGGCTCCACCCCCCCAACCCAGGGACTTGAATCTGGGATGTATGGACAGACCATAAGAATATCGTATTATAGAGTTGGAGATATTTTGCAGAAGTTATGCTTGTGTGATCTACCTCCTATATATACATATTGTTGTTGTTGTTTTACTAGAACCTTGATATCTGGGAGAGGAATATACCCTCAGTGTTAAGGAACAAAGGTACTTTTGAGCATGGGCTTAGTTTACCAATGTACTTTTTTCAAAATCACAGCTTGCTATGGGGTAAAATACAGATTGGTCAGGTCTTTTATGTGCTACAGGGACTCTTAGATTTAATATTTATAAGACCGGTGGGTCTTTTATTTTGTTTTTGCATAAATATATTGTATTCATGGTTTTGCTATATCATATTTTTTGCACTCCGATGCTATTTAAGTACTTGGCTGATCTCGTGTATGCTGGAAAACATCTGACACTTGTCTAATATTAAATAATGGCATTGTATATTGAGCCAAAGAGAATCCAAAAGTCTAATGTACATATTACAAGTTCAAAAGGTCCAGCTGGTTTTGTCTGCCAATATTAACCCTGCCATTAAGGAAAGCAAACTGCATAACCCAATTACAGCAGGAAGGCCTCCCCACACACCCCATATTTACCCATTTTACCCACATTTAGAAAATTTAGGTAATGCTTTTTTGTTGTGTTAAAGAATTAAAACAAACCAAAAAAAAAAAGGATTTGTAAGTCTACACTTACCCACAGTGGAGGAATTAACCTATAAGCATTTTCTGCTCCTTCCCCTATTTCTAGCAATGACCGAAAAAAGCCTAGTGGCAAGCCAGTATGCCTGAGGAAACTCTGACTAATTAAAGTGTGCAAAAAGGGACAAAACAATTACAGTACAGGAGAAGAAACTTTTTTTTTAACTAATACATACAAACGGGTCTGAATAAATTGTCACATGACTGGAGGGAAATTGCACAAACTGTAAAATGTCCTTCTAGTTTAATATTCATTAGTCCATCATGCCCCCTGTCCACTCTTCGAAATGCGCTTTGAACCGTGATTACCCCAAAACGACATAATGCTAAGAAGTGTAGCAGAGGGCCTAGTTATTTGAGGAAGGGCCTGTCTCCTGTGATTTCTGCCCATCCAGTAAGAGCTACCAGAATTGTAGCTGTTCCAAATCCCCTCCATTAAACAGGATTATGTATCAGGACCCAGGAAACGTGCCTTCTCTGTTGTGGCTCCCACCCAGATGGCATTCCACAAAGCCCTGAAAACCTGTCTGTTTGCCCAGGTACAGTGGATTGGCCCCCATGCCAGATGAGTTTCTCTTAATGTATTGGTTGGGTGGATGCTAGCTTGTTTATTTTGCTGGGTGTTAAAATTGTGAATGGCCCAGAGTCATTTTGGAGTTGCTCAGTGTCTAAATCTTCATAAAGTGCTGAACTAGATAGAGAGTGGGAGACTGTGAGTTCTAGTCCTCCCTTTGACATGGAAGCACCTGGATGACTTTGGGCCAGTCCCTCTCTCTTCCAGAACTGTTATTGTGGGGGAAATAGGAGGAAGGAGCATTAGGTACACTGGTCTGAATTGGAGGATACCAACTCAGCAGGATGAACATCTAATAGATAAATAAATATACACCTAGACTTTTTTGTGTCAGCTGTTAATCTCAAATAGGAATAAGATAGATGTTCCAAGAAGCTTGGAGGACTTCTGCAGGGAGCCACGGAGATGACTTTGGGGAAACCATCCTGACGCTGTTAAGACAACAAGACATGCAGAAGCCTGTGATAAGCCCAGGGAGATGGGAAAGTATTCAGACTGGCTTTCCCCTGCCTCCCTCAACTGTAAGGGGGAGAGAAGGGAAAAACATAGGCAGGCTTGCAAGATTTGGTTACTATAACCTATCTCAATAAAATAGAGTTCTATTCTTCCTGTGTAGTTAGTTTCCTGATCTGGTCTACCTTGTAGGGCTGACCATTTCCATGGGCAAAGCCAATGTTCCACCACTAGATCCTCCCCACGGAAAGCAGGTGCATCATAGACATTTCTATCATTCGTGCTCCTCTTTCTATCATTCATTGGGTTTAGCCGCATCATAGTAACACCATCTATACTGTTGACATTGAATCCCCCAGCTATGACTAAGGCATCGTGAAGTCAGAGTCTCTTTTCTGAGAATTTGGATGCCCTTCCATACATAATGATGACAGGCATATCTAATGCTTAAGTTCTGCCCCAGGCAATCAAAGATCTGCTCTCTCCGAAGATGGAGTTTTTACTTAACTACCATGGCTAATAACTATTAATAAACAATCTCCATGAATTTTCTCTGTCATAATTAAAATCTTGCAGCAGAATATTAGAAGTATGTTGTCCCATTCCTCAGTACCTGTGGCTCTTTTTTAATAGCGGCAACATTAATAAAGTTGCAAAAATAGAATATGATGTCATTATTTAAACGTATAACCATTATATTAAGATCTTTAAGTAACTCTTCTCTAAGATTCACTTAGAAAACCCAAAGTCGGGCATGCTGCAGATGTTTATGGAGTATAACATAGATATTTATTTGATCTAATTTATTTGTTAGAATTCTATTTTGCCTTTCATTCAAAGTTCTGTTTTGGCTGGGGTCTCTGGGAAGATCAGTCCCAGTACAGACACCAATTCTATGTTGCCTTTCAAACAGATTTTTTTCTCTCTCTCCTGTTTGTGGAGCTTAAGGGAAATATGAATTTGGCTATTGTCCTCAACTAATGGTGGCCATTTGGCCATAAAAAAAGCATATCTACATAATTCCAGACTGTAGATGAATTACAGACAAGAATAACACATGACTTGTGGTTCCAAGGTATGTGCCACTTCACTCCAGTTTGATTCAAAACATTGATTCAGTTCAGTTCCTGTATTAGATTCAGATCATTACATTGATCTGGTTTGAATTTGTGATTCTGTTCAGAAAACTGAGTCAATTCAGCACTCCAAATCTGTGAGTCAAGAACTAAGTTTGACTCTAAGAAAGATCTTTGGCACGTGCGGAATTTGACTGTATGATACTTCCATCCAAATTGTCTAACAGTTCAGAAACTTGTTTCAATTAAACCAAACTGAATCTGTGAAGTGACACTTCATACTCCTATAACAGATCCCTCATCTTCAGAAATCAGTTCCCAAAATCTTTCACTACCACTCAATACTAAAGCATTTATTTAAGCCTTATATGCTTCTGTGGTGGGTGTTCTTTCTAAGCTATGCTAGGTGATTATATACAATGTCAATGTCATATGTATTAATCACTGTTGAAAGCAATGCTTAGTGAAAGGGAAATCACTCAGGGGGGAAAACATAAAAGCAAATCAATGCTTAGAATATTATCATAGCTTTGCAAAGCCCCCACTACTCTATTCATCTGGGCTAGCTAAATGCTTTTGGACAGACCAGTGAAAAATCATTTAGCATTGTGTTGTGTTTTTAACCTGTACATCATCAATCATCATACTGGGAAATCAAGCAAGAATGTTTCCAGGCTTCAGTTTGCAAATGTTCATGACAGTTTTTGCAACGCTGTATTAACCGGATTTGATTGTGTTGCCTACTTACTGATGATTCTTTTTTTACGGGTACATCCGTAGCAGTGACAAACAATATTCAAATCAATATCACTTTCAGGATGTGATGGCAGCAACTTATGTTCCAGAATATCAGAATCAAAAAAGATGGGTGGAATCACCCACAGTAGCAAAAGCTATTCATCTTTTGGATACCTGTTCATGCAGGAGAGATTGTATCTTTTGAGAAAGATGTATAGATAATAGCAGGCCCGTGGTACAATGACCTGAATTTCTGAAAGAAGAAGCCGTGATTGGCCCATTAAGCTAAGTCACAACTGACTAGGTTTGCACAACCTGATAACCATAAGCCAAGATTTACAAACTATTATACCTTGGGTTCACATATCATGCTACTCCAAAACCAAACAAATCACATTCTGATTTTTCTTTGCTGGTACTCCAAGGTTTAAGCAAGTCCCTTCCCAAAATGCAGGTATGTCCATCAGCCTGAAATGGCCTTTAGTCTACTGACATTTTGAACAACGATGGAACTATCTCAACCACTGGGAAGTCCTTGATGAAGAGAAGGAGGCATTATTAGATTCTAAACCTAGCACTAGCATCTACATTTTTTCAGCTGAGGTCCCTAGCTACCCAAGCCATGTTTCATTAATTGTGCCTTAAGATGATTTAATGATAGAAGGCTTCAGTTCATGAGAAAACACCAATATCAAGACCAGGGAAAAGCAATAGGTTTACTGAATTCATTTTTGAAATAAAAAGAGAGAAAGATTTTGTGATCTGATCATGGAGTGTCTGTTTAGCGGCATGACTTAAAACAAAAGAGTAAAGCAGAGGAGATTAATGCTAGAGATGAACATGAAGACTTCTTCCTGGAAGCCAAAAACAAAAACAACGAACAACTTTGGGCAAGTGAGATATTAGTGAGAATGAAGGTCAGTTAGAGCAGTGTTTTTCAAACTTGGCAACTTTAAGATGTGTGGACTTCAACTCCCAGAATTCCCCAGCCAGAATTCTGGGAGTTGGAGTCCACACACCTTAAAGTTGCCAAGTTTAAAAAACACTGCTCTAAACTAAGATGCACATTTGTTCAGGCATAAGCAAGCCACTGTACTGTATGGTTTGGGAATTACAAAATGTAATTAATCCTACCTTCTGAGATTCAGTTCTGTATCTAGCTTTGCCCTTGCACTATAATTGTTTGCCCTTACCTCACATGGATTGACTTTAGTGTCTCAGTCAATCTGAAGTTAGCTCTAAGCACTGTTAGGCAACTTTAAGCTCTAGAAACAGGGATGACCTTTGGGGCTGAATGGCCGTAATTTAGTTTTCTTTTGTTCTGAGGTTTCGCCAGCAGCTATGGCTGGCATTGCAGAGGCAGAATGAGCTGCTTTGTGGTGTACCTCTTGACAGCTCACAGGCAACTGAAATGGGATGACTGGGCTCTTGTATTTGAATTTAGCAAGCTAAGTCCAGACAGTCCAGTTCAGTTGCCTGTGAGGTATGCCAGAAAGCAGCTTACTCTGCCTCTGAATGCCTCTACCATTCAGCCCAAAAGCTGTCATTGCTTCACTGATGCCAGCCATGAAAGCCTATGCCAGTATATCTAAGCTCTAGAGTTGCAAGTCAGCCCTTCAAGGTAGACCAGACTAGAAACCAATGCCATGTAGGTCAGTACTACTGTAATGGAATGTGAGAATGACCTTGGGAGAGAAAAGGAAGAGATGCTGCCCAGGAAACAATCAGATAAAAGGGGGAAGAGCCCACAGCTGAGTAACGGACAGAGAAAGAAACTCAGAAAGGACCCACTCTAACTGATCAGGTGGTAAATAGGGACAGCAGAAGATCTGTACTTTCAGACTCTGATTCTGAAATATGAAACAAATTTCTGTTAAGGTAGTCTTACAATAAAGTAGAATTAGCTCATCTGGTTGTGTTTCCTGTCTGGTTTACCTGGGAGGGCTGATAACTACTTTTATTGTAAAGTTATAACAACAGAATCTTGCAAGTCTCATAAAGAGGTTTATCTTCACGAGACCTAGGGAGGGGCTTGTTTGAGACATTTACTCATATTCTTACCCTAGACTCAGCTGCCTCTTATCTGACCTTGATAGCACCTCTTCCTCCTGTTCCTCAAGGCCATTCAGTAATGGTATGTGGGAATGACCTTGGGAGACAGAAGGAAGAGCCACAGACTGGACAATGGTCAGATAAGAAGCAGCTGAGTCCTCAAAAGGAATGGGGGCATAACAAACATCTTAGAAGGGACCCTCCCTAATTTCTTGGACTGTAAAGGTGAGGGGGGAGAAATGTACTTTTAGACTTGCAAGATTCTGTTAATGTAACCTTACAATAAAGATAGAGCTAGTACCCTGGGTGTGCTTCTTGTCTAGACTACCTTGCAAGGCTGACACATTCCCTCTGCCCTCTACATTGCCTAACAGCTCTCCCTTGAAATCTGGGCTTGCCAGTTAATGTTCTGGACTGTACTCATCTTGTTGTTAATCAGCGATACTTTTCCTGCCTTCTTGACCATCACATTATCCCCCAGTTACTGTAAAGGAATTTAGAGATTATCTTGGGGAAAGTATGAAAGGGCTGTTAATAAAGGAAGGAAGGAGCCAGTAGAGAGGGACTTGGAGAAGAGATTACATAGTCCAGAGACTGACAGAAGTATCAGAAAGAAACTTAAGATAACTCCACCTTGACTTTGTTTAGTATAAGACGGGACAGAGAAAAAGTGGGACCAGTTTACAAGATGTTATTGCTTTACTCTTCAACACTAAAGTAGCATACCTGTAATTCCTGCAATATCTGTTTCTTGACTTGGCCTACCTTAAAGGGCTGACCATTACTCACAATCTAACCTCCTGACCTTCTCACAGGAGGGGTAAATATGCTTTATGTACTTGTGCCAGACATCATGATAAATTGTACCATATGTGCAATGACATCCCAGCACCTCTGTTGTCATTTTCATGTCCTCATGACTTGTTATGTTGATGCCCTCAGTCCTTCAGCCCATAACTCTGTCTTTCTCTGCTTTGTGCTGAAGCAGATATTACAGGGGGGAAAAACCCATAGATTAAGTTGCCATCTTCTGACAGTCAGATATTTATCCCACATCAGGTTCTGATTCACACTGCAGTACAGAGTTCCTTATCCTCCTCCATGCACCAAGGCAGAGGGTGACATCCATTTCTGAGCTGAGGCTAAATTGAGCTTTTCAGTGTCATGCCAGGGCCTGCACACAAGGCCAGGTCAAAAACTGACATTAACTTTTAAATGTGATTAATATCCAGTCAATCAAATATGATTATTCTTCATGCATTTAACCATTGCCCCCTTCTGCTACCTTCACACATGCAATTCAGTGGCAACAAACAGCACAGTGACTACATTGGGAAGGAAATGGGCATCCTGGGCTTAGAGTGATATATTCCATGACGGGTCATGAAGGTCTGCACTCTGATTTGCAATCATTCCTCCTGAAATGGGTCACCAGGCGTTAAAATTGTATCCCACGATCAGGCTTTCTATTGTCCTGTTGTCCATTTAAATAGCAGTGCTGCAATCAGGTGAGGGGTTCGCAATCCAATTTAATACGTTCAAAAGCCCACAAAAGGCATCTAAATTCAATGTTTATATTGTACTACATTGGCAAATTGGATTGCTTATTGGGAAAAAAAAAAACCTGAAACGCTCATCTATGCTGGTGGGGCTTATGTTAATTCCTTAAGAAGACATTAAAACATACAAATTAAATAGCTGGCATACGTCATGCTCCCTGTCACCTGATGATATAGCTGAAGAGTTTTGTAACAAATATGATTTCTGTAATGGATTCTTTTGAATATAGGAAACTGGGGGGAGCCCCCCCCCCCCACCTTTTGCCTTAGATCAAGTAGCATTTTCAGCTTGGCTGGGGTATCTATATCTTTTGAATACAACACCTCTCTCTCTCTCTCTCTCTCTCTCTCTCTCTCTCTCTCTTTCTTTCTTTCCTTCTTCTCTCTGATTTTTAATCATCTGAGTGCAGAACATGTTTTTCCCCATCTTGCTCATTCCAAAATATCAGAAACTAAGATCTGAGATCAGTTTCCTCTATAATGAAACTACACTGCAGTTGAACACAACCTGGAACAGAAAAGTTCTCAAGTAATATATCACGCATTGTCAAATCCAGCAAAGCTACACACAAAACTATTGGCCCGTGGGAAACTCTTCCTCTTCTCTGCTTATAAAATCATGAGACTGGAAGCTTCGTAAGCTTCAGGCTAAGAAAGATATCTTGAGTGTGTTCACCTGAGTTATCAAGAATTTACAACAGTGGTTTATGTATTACTAGACAACCCATGACCCATTGGGTCATTGTTTCAGAGATATTTCCTTATCTAAAAAGAGAAACAGAATGACCAGGGCAAAAAAGCAGTGAGAGTGTGAGTGACTTATGACTTGCTGTTGGCTTCCCCATTGGCTTTGCTTATGGGAAGCTGGCAGAGAGCATCAGAAATCCTTCCTTCCTTCCTTCCTTCCTTCCTTCCTTCCTTCCTTCCTTCCTTCCTTCCTTCCTTCCCACATATAATATAGGCTTGTACCATTTGCGCTCCCCTCATGACCCTCAGGAGACCCCCAGTGAAGTCTCCTCCTCCTCCTCAGCTGACCCGCCACTTTGCTGAGGGGAGATGGAACAAAGGGAGCTGTGGACCATGAAGAAAACTGCACCCCCACTCCCTATTGCAGTGTGACCCCAAGGGGGCCCCTCCCTCGAGGAAGAGGGCTCACCTGTTAACTGTTGGCACCCCGCTGGCATATGAGTTGACCACTGGTGCCCCTCACCTACCAGTTGGCATCTGAAATGCCCCCTCATTCTTCCTTCAATGCCCACTGCCATTAAGAGATTTCAAATTTCTACCTCATTTCCAAAGCAGCCAATCGCTGCTCACCTGTTGGGCCTTGCCACCAGCTGATTGGGTGCAGGGGACAGAGAGAGGCAGGAAAGAGGTTGGGGATAGGCCCATGATGATCACATGACCTGGGCTGACTGCAGCGGTGCAGCAGTGCAGCAGTGCTGAAGCGGGCACAAATTTCCCAAATTTCAATCCCATGAGAGTAATGGGCCCTGGATATTGGATGTATTCTGTATGTTAGCCTATTTGAGGTACCTTGGTTCAAAAATTGTTGTCCTCTGATGCACCGTTTTGCCCAGTTGAAGATTACAGTCACAAGAGTTTTAATAGTATATAGATGTAAGCAGTGGTGCCATCAAAAGTGCTCCAAGCAATGGGCATTTGGAGACTCCAATACTTGAGCTTCCATCCTCCTTCCCCATCTGCCTGCCTTGCTACCATCACCTCATGGCATTTTTTTTGGCTGGAGTCCAAATCTAACATCAGTGACTCTCCAGCATCTCATGACTTACTGACCAGAAGGTGTAGGAAAGAGTTAACGATATACTGTCTCCCTCTTTGTCTATCACTCTGATTGACCTTTGTCTAAGAAATTGCTTATCTGGGGTCACTTCCTTCTGCTGTTCTTCCACACAGGTACAGACCACGTGTTCTTTGATTCTTCTCTAATAGGATGTTGCTCACCAGGTGCTGGGCTTTGCCTATCCCTATAATACATTTCTGTAACTAAATCTCCTTTCTGTTATAGTTCACTATTCCTTGCTCAGTTAGATTCCTGCTCTCAGCAGTGCTCATATACTGCAGGAACGCTTTAACTGCTAACATTATTCACTTGCCTGGAAGTAAGCAACCCATTTTCTTTTTGTTCCTGAACACCAGCACTTACCCATAGCTGCTGGCTTTCCATCATCCACGCCTCTCTAGAATAACATCCTCCCTCCGAATCCAAATTCCATAATCTTTCCTTTGTTATTCCATTGTGGGTCTTGGCTCACTTGCCTGTAGCACTGACTAGCTACATTATTGTTCTAAAAATGTACTTCTTAGGGACAACCTATGGTCTAAACATAGATTGTTGGGTGATTTACAGTAGAAGGGTGATTTACAGTAGAAGGGTGTTTCCAGTTGCCACTTCTCATGACAATATGAATAGCTGTGCTAAACTGCTCATTATGGGACAAGTAAAGAAGAGCAAAAGGCTAAAGAAGAGAAGCATCTCCAAGTTAGGAATTATGACCATCTAAAGGACTGGGCTTGTGGAAATATTTACAGAATCACACAGTACTGCCTTTCCATTCCATTGAGAGGTTATATATGGAATGAACACTGATATTCTATCCATTACCTTGGTTGCTAGCATTCGGTTTGCTTTTAAATGCTATTATTAATGTTAATAGCCTTCAACCGTCTGGTGCCAGGTGATTTAAACAGCTATTCTTATTTAGACAAATTCCCCATATCTTTAGATGATCTTTAGAGGAACAGCCCTGTTCCTAGTTCTGCCTGTGAAATCAGTCCAATTTGCAGGCATAAGAGACAGGACCATCCATTATTAAATTCTCTATAGTTACGGCAGTGTACTTTCAGGGATTTCAAGTGATACACAGATAACCTTGTCAGAAAAAAACAAAGCTTGTAAAAATGCTTGGAAACCCTCCTTTTTTCTCTTAGGTGATTCATACTGCTGTTAATGTTTAAGAATTTAACAGTGGTGTCAGTTAATTTTATAAAGGAGTACTGTTGAATTGTGAATTATCCTAGATGATGGCTTTACATGTTTCTCTTTGATTGGAAGATAAGGACTGCCTCTGACAATTATTGTTGTGGAAGCTGCCTCACCTGAAATACAATCAAACAAACATATTGAAAATGTTGAGCAGTGTCAAGGTTCAGGGTTTGGTGACCATAGTCTAGACAGCAGATTTCCTGATGTTTCACCATTTCTGCTGCATGGTCACATAGCAGACCACCTGCCTCTGAAGATGAAAACCATAGTTGCCAGTGAAATGTCAGGAAATATGCTGTGTAGAACAGAGTCACTAAACCCTCAACCTCAATACTGTCTGAAAATCCACACCAGTGAACTGAGAATGACTTCATGTCAAAATCGCTCTATATGTTCCTAATGTGGTCTGCAGGGGAGGTAAAAGGGAGGAAAGTGACATTGTTCCCAGCATGATATCATTGTACAAATGATGCAAATAAGATAGTTTGCATCCTTGCACAAGGACATTATGGGCCTGAAGGGGTGCTTTGTTCTGACAATATGGGGTTACATTCTAGCATACCGTCATGGATAAGGAAGCTACAAAAAAATTAGATGTTAAGACTATGAGTACTCGGGGATTAGAATCTAGAACCCTGAAAACCTGGAAAACCAACCCTGGAAAATGAATACCAGTTCAAGGGCAACAGTTGCACGATGATTTGCCACTTCCCTTAGCACACTTACCTGGTGTCAGTTTGCTAATTTCCCCTTTGGAGTTCAGGAAGGGGAACACCATATAAAGTAAAATCCAGCAAGTGAATGGAAATATGAGAAGGTAGAGGCCAAATGCCATATTTCTGCACATGCACAAAATGGCAGAAGAATCAGGACCACATGCCCCAAACTGTGTATATGCAAAAACACTGACTACTAATCATGAGTTCTGGGTTTATATTGATCAACTGCAGTCACACAGTATTGGAGATAATGAGATTGCAGACAATGAGGCCCACCTATATTTTCAGCAATGGACCTCTTTGAAGCTGCTTCAGAAAAACATCACTTCCTATAACTGCAAGAGATTTTTATGGATGTGGTGTGCATGCACAGAGATCTCTTTAGCTGCTTCCAGTGAGCTAAGCATGTGCAAAAGCCTCTCCTGGTTATAGGCAGTGACCCCTGAAGGGACAAAAAACACCTTGACAAGACAAAATAACCACACTTCAAAAAGATGAATAGTGCTATCTATATAATGCATAGCTACCTGTCTGAAAATGCTATTTCCTATCATCCAGTTGTATGAATCTGATCACTAGTTGGGGGGGGGCAATTGTATACTTTCCTATACATGGAGGGCTATGAGCACATTTAAATAAGAGAATCCCTTTTGTGCAATCCAAGGTAATACTATCACATGGTTGATTGTACCACATGGCTGGCTGAACATCCAAGTCAGTTCTTAAATCGTTAGATCATATTTTATATTGGATTGTTGGAGTCTTAGTACAAAGGTCAGAAAGAAATCTCAAAGAAGCCCAATGAAAGATTTCAGTAAAGCTCCAGATAAAGTTGCCACAGCAACACATTAGCATAGCCTAAAGCTCTCTTTTCACTTTTATTCTTATGGAGTTTTACATAATTTCACTTACATTCAGGTGAATTCTAAAAAGCAAGGAAGCCTACCACTCTCTCTACTGCCAGAAGGGGGAAATGTTTTTCTATTGTGATCCACCTTCCAAGTGGGGGTTCTCATCTTGCTTTATCAACATATGGGCAAGTTGAATAGAGAGTTTAGGTGCCTAAGCAGACAAAAAGGAAGTCAGAACAACTCACAGGTAACAGAATTACAGTGCTTTAGGAAGACCGAAATTGAACTTATATACCTGTTTTGGATGTAGAAGGTTCCAGCTTGAAACCCTATACTTGCCAATAAAAAGGAACAGATAAGTAGGTGAGCTCTAAAAAATCTCTCCACAGATGCTAGCAAGTAACTGCCAGTCAGAGTAGACGATGGCAGGCTGAATGGATGAATGATCCAAACGATCTAGAGCAGCAAGCATGGATTGATTGATCAACTGATTGATTGATTGATTGATTGATTGATAATCTTGGATAAATAGCCCCACCTTATTCTTTATCCTGAGGTGGGAAAATTCACACTTGCTTCAAAGAACAGCTCATGGGAACTTGACCAGAATTCAAACGAATTGATGGAGGGAAGAGACAGATTTCTGAAGCAGATTTAAATTGGGTTATAAACATATGAATTTATTATCTTAATTTTATCCTAACAGGCATTAATTGAAGCTCTTTAGTAATCTGGATTTCGAATTCTGTTAGAGAGTTTAAGCAACTTTGGGCCCACCAATCATGGTGATTGTCTAGTGCAGTGTTTCTCAACCTTGGCAACTTTAAGATGCATGGACTGGTCTAGTGACATCAGTGTGATGGATGAGCTCCAAATCCATGCTTTCATTTTTGTTCTATTTGTTTTATTTGTTTTATTTATTTATATATTTTATTGGTTTTTATTAGTTTCATTTATTACCTCAGTTGATTGTATTTATTTATTACAACCAGAATTGACAATGAAAATATTTAAGTGATGGATATCCTCTGCCTTTTAGGATCAGCCATCAACAGTAAAGGAACAAGCACTCAAGAAATATGCTGCATATTAGCTCTTTGTAGAGTAGCCATGAAAGTCTTGGAAAAGATATTCAAATGCCATGACGTGTCTATACCTGCAAAGATCAGAATTGTGCCAGCCGTGGTGTTCCCTGTGACACTCTATGGAAGTGAAAGTTGGACTTTGATGAAGCAGGATAGGAAGAGTATTGATTCTTTTGAACTTTGGTATTGGAGAAGATTCCTGACAATATCACAGATGGCCAAGAAAACAAACATTTGGATCATCAACAAATCAATCCAGAATTCTCATTGGAGCTACAAATGGTCAGGATCAATTATCCTACTCCAGACACATTATGCAGATGTTTAGCTCTCTTGAAAAGGCTGTAATGCTGGGAAAGGTGGGAGGAAAGAGAAGAAAAGGGTGACCAGCAGCAAGGTGGATGGACTCAGTTACAGTGGGGATGAGTACGCTGTTTGAAAGATATGAAAGGCCAGGTTAAGGACCGAGAGATGGGAGAAACGTCCACTCCTGATTTGGAAGTAAAAGGAGTTGGAATTAATGAAAAGAATGACTGTTCCAATTCTAGAATCAAGTTTATGTACCATATAGTTAAACTAGAATTCAGATGAACTGAATGCAGGACACACACAGTCAATCTTCAAAATAAAATAAAATAAAATAAGTAGGAAACAAGGGAAATCCAGTGCTCTCAAAAGTATTGAGTTTAGTCTGGAATAGCATGTTATTGCTGAAGCAATGAGCATGAAACTGAGCAAACTCAGGGCAGCAGTGAAGGACAGGAAGGCCTGGCACAATATGGTTCATGGGGTCACGAACAGTCGGACACGACTTAAAGACTGAACAACAACAAAAAGCATGTTATTGTTTTAAAACCTATCCAGAAATCTTTGGGTTTCTGAAGAGAACCACAAAATCAAGTTCTAAACTAAACTAAAATATATATATTTAAGCACAGCAGTTCTCAGCAGAATTCAAAGCTATATCTTGCACAGGAAAGCAGATTATTTTCCTGAATATAGTGTGTCTGACTTTGCCTCATTTCTCCAAGTAACAAATTATATGTACACAATTGCCTGGAGATGTATGTGAACCTCCTTATTTGACCTGGAGTACACTTGAATTTCCTGTGTGTTGGGCCAGGCAGTATCCCAGGACACCAAATTACCATTCACTTTTCCGATCAATAAAATCTCCAGTGCTTGGGCTGATGAAATCTTTAGCCACAGATTGCTGTGCTCTGAAATTTAATGGCCACAGTATTACAGGTACAAATGTAGCACGGAAATAATAGGTGACACAAGCAGAAAGGTTAAATAATATGATTTTAGTTTGGAGTTTTCTCTCCTTCACTTCCCCCATCCACAAGACTGCTAAAGTTAAGCACTAAAAGAGTAACCCAAATAGGAGAGTTTTATTTTTATTCCATGTATTCATTTGATTTATGCCAGGAGCTAAAGGCTGCTTACCTGAGGATTTCCCTTCTTCCCCATCCCCAATAACATTTTGAAGTAAGTTAGGCTGAATGACAGGAACTGGCCCAGAGTCATCCATGGCTGAAGTTTCTTTATTTATCTATTTGTTAGATTTATATTCCACCTTTCCTTCAGGAATTCAAAATGATGTATATAGTGTTTCCTCCTCCCATTTTTCCTCCTCAGTAAATCACTTAGTGAGATTCTGTGGCTGAAGGTGGACTAGAACCTGGACTGATCATCATTTTAACTGAATCATCAAACCCTTACCTTTCTAGCATCGCGGGATAATTTTACTTTTAGCATTCTGATCACTGAGAGAGACAGAAAGAGGGAAAACACAATTGATCCTATCATTCTGTTTTACTTTTTCCTACTTCATCTGGGAAATTTTGATGAGAAAGTCATTAGAATATTAAAAGATGGATGAGAGAAAGGGACAGTAATGTGTTATTAATAGGAAGGTTATTGTATAAACCCAACCTAAGTTAACATACTTGTCTGATACCTGTAAATGAAGTTCTGCATTTATTCTTTCTTGAACATAAAAAATGACTTTTTGTTAACCTGGTGCTCTTCCAATGTACCATTCTATAACTCCTACCATGACAGTGGAAGTCCCATGTAGGGTTGTGTAGATTTTCAAGGAGATGTTTTGCTTCTACAAAGATTCTTGAAAAGAACCAACTCACTCTCCCACCTTATTTTTAAGAGTTCTACCTCACTTTCCTCCATAGCCTTCTCTAGCACCTGTGCACAAAATGGCAGAAGCTGGGGATAGGCTGCAAGTTGACATGAAGGACCTCATTGAGGCAAATTACTACTTTCACTCACTCATGGGCCAGACAAGATGAAGGCAATAAAATGGGGACATAAAAGAAGAAAAAATATTGCCAGAGCATCTTTGTGCTCTACTTAGTGGGGGAGGCAAAGAGCCAAACTACTGGTCTAAAACAAGGATGAGAGATTTTAGTAACTAGAACCATTAGCAACCATGCCAGCTCAATGCCATTCAATCTCTCCTAATGCAACTTCTCCAGCATCGCCCTCCCATCCCACCCTGACTGCTGACCCATAAACTGACCTGGAATAATAGAAAGACTTTAGGAATATATTCATTCCCAAAGTGCCCCAAGGAAGATTAGAAAGGATGGTTACATAACTGGATGAGCTCCCTTGGGAAACTAATGGAGAATAATACGTATTAAGACCTTCAAGTTGCCTGCTGTATGTTAAAATGCTCCATGTCTTCCTAAGAAAAGGATAAGCAGTTGCTTGGGTCAAAGCTTCCCAAATATTTGGCAATATATCCAACACACTAAGCATTTGAGGTTGATAATGGATCTTGTCAAAACTATTTCAGAGACAGACAGTGGGATTATAGAAGAGCTGATTTTCTCTGGAAGATTTTAATGAGAAGTCAGATTCTGAGACAACATTATAATAATGTTTCCACTCTTCTCACAGCCTAGAGCATCTGCTTTTTCTTGCTTGCTTTTATTAGTTCCAGCATGTCTTCCCAAACTCTAATCTCTTCTTTGATGTTCTTTTTTGTTCCTCCCTCCTACTAAAGCTTTTTTCCTTTGGCGTTCGTATGATTTTCTAACACACCATTATAACCATGACATGTCAGTCAAAGATCAAAGATTCACATTGTGCACTTGTCTGCGGAAAAACAACAGTTTATACTTGATCTGTAACATCCAGGAGGACACACTGCAAAATTACTAAAGCTGAATGCCAGAGTAATCAGCTCCTTGTAGATACCAAGGAGGAAGAAATAGAATACATATATGGATGAAGGAATATCACCCAGCATTGCTGGAGAGATTATTTAGCACTTTCATAAATCATACATAGATCATTGCCCAACCTAAATTATGTGAGATGCACACAATATTTTGCCATTATACCTAAATATAAATTTTGAAAGCTACTTTGTAAGGATAACATGATAGCATTAGATAATTGGGTCAGCTGTTCTTGGGAGGCATATGGCTTGGGTATCAGAGGTAATATCTAGCCATCATGGCTATCAATCATTGATAACCCTATGATCCATGAATTTGTCTAATTTATCTAATTCCTATTTAAATCTGTTCAGCCTTGTGGCTGTCACTATAGCTTGTGGCTGTGAATTCTGTAATATAAATATGTTCTGAGTAAAGATAATAACAAGTTTTGTGGCCCTTTAAGAACCTAATACTTTTAAAATCCACCTTAGAACTTCTTTCTTCTTAATTTTATTCAACATTCTGAATTTATTATAGGCAGGGGGGAACTTTCTTCTACACAATTTCTCCACACCACGCATTATTGTATACCTTTAATTCACACCCCCACTTAGTCCTCCCTTTCTTTTTTAGTAAATGAACAAACCCCAGTATTGTTGTCTTCCCTCTGAGAAAAATGGTGCCAGGCCCATGATAAATTTTGGTTGTCATTTTCTGCTCCTTTTGCAGTGTTGTGCTGCACTGTGCTGTGATGACAGAATTGTATGCTGTTCTACATATAGTCACATCACATAAAAGCGCTATGATGATTAAACAGATCAACATTATTCACAATTCCCTCCCCCGAGTAATACACAGGGCGGTAGAGTGCTACCCTTTAATTTTTGCACATCTGAACATTTTTCATACAAAATGCATTTGGAATGTTTTCTTTACAATGAAGTATATATTTGAAAAGAAATGTATCTTTACAGTAAATGCATTAGAAATGCATACTTTATAGAACAATGAGTATAAAAACAAGCATTTGAGAACTCATATGTTTTGTGAAGACATACCTTGAAAAAGAATGCTGTTTTTCTCTAGGTATTATCATAGGCCTGATGCAAAAACAGGATAATATCAATTAACATGTGGCACAGATGTGGACTGAAACTATTGATCTGTCCAATAACAGAGGACTTACATCCTCCAAAATGATGTACATTTCACAGAAAGCCAGTAGTGTAATGGTTAAGGCGCTGGACCTATGTTTTACTCCTCCCTTAGGCATGGAAGCTGGTTGGCTGAATTTGGACCAGTCACTCTCTCAGCCCTAGATAAGAAAGTTAAAAAAAATCCCAAAAGAAGCTAGTGACAAACAACTTCTACAATGTTGCCAAGGAAACTACATGGACATGTCCATGAAGTTGCCAGGGGTTAAGGTTGACTTGAACACACACACATTTTTCAGGCTCCCAAATAGATAGAGAAACAGTGGAAGATGCTTCTCCCTCTCCCCAAATTTGCTGGGAGAACTTATATTTTCCACACTCATAATGCATTATATATGCTGGATTGCTCTGCTGGATTTCTTTTCCCCAAACAACCTTTTCTTACGGTGGTTGAACTTGAAAAACTAAGCATGGTCTGATTGATTTGCATCTGAATGGGAAACCATCAGGGCATTTAAAAAAATAAATAAATAAAATCCCAGAAGAAGGCGCTGGAAAACCATTTCCAAACTGTTGCCGAGAAAAGTTGCATGGATATCTCCATGAAATCACCAGGAGCTGAGTTAAATTTGAAGCAGACTTTTTTTTAATTGTATACAATCTGCTGGACTTCAACATAACCTCAAGCAGTTATTTTTCATGGGTTATTTTTAATGAATTGGGTTTTTAAAAGATATTTTTATGTGAATGGAAGAAGCAGAGAGTTCAAATATTCTGGGAGCTGAGTCTTTTTATGAAAAACTCTTCATATCTTTGATTCCTCCATTGTCAAGTGCATTTCTTCTGCCTCCCCTATACAATTTCCCCTACCAGCCACAGATACCCTATCTTTAATAATAACAATAAAAACTTTTAATAGCTTTTTTCTCAGCCCCCCTTTTTTTGTTCAAGATACAATAACATACAGCAAAATTCAATTCACTAGTATTGCTATTTAATTTTAAGCATATAAGGAGACCCAGTATAGATTCTATAACTAATATTCCTCATTCAGCGTTATCCTCTTTCTTCAGCTGAACCTTTCCCCCACACTCCCATATGATTTAATATAACAGAGGAAACATCTGACATTTCCGGTGATTTCAAAGATGAGCATATTAAGAGAAAAAAAGACTGAGGTTAACAATTGTTCTGAAATTCTCCTGCAACAAACATTTATTCTGGTGGTCCAAATATCTAGTCTAAATTACAAAGGATGCATTTGTAATTTTATGTGTATACCTATAAAAAGTGATTATTGTACATACACACCTTCTAACATTTTTTTTATTACATCTGTGTGTCTTCTGCTTCATCCACCCCATTATTAAAGCTTACAATTACTTCTACACTGTTCATACAAAAAAAGAAAGTAGTCAAGATCACACAAATGATGCTGTTCTGGCAATAGACTGGTTACTTTAAATATTGCAAAGTTGATTTAAATTAGTCCAGTGAATGAACAAAATAACTTTTTAATATCTACAGATAAGATATTAGTAGTCTTTTGTTTTATTTTTCTCAATTGCTCTAGAAATTCTGAAGGGCAGTTTTTAAAATGTATACAGAACAAGAAGAATAACTTCGTTGTTTTAAATTTGCACGTCTGTGAGGTAGTAATTGAAACCATTGCTTTATTAAATCTGATTCATTCACACTCAATTGTCTCTAAAAAACAAACAAACTCAGGCTATTGAAAAGGAAACTTCTTAGTTTTCTGAAATCCAACTTTACAATGAAGTACTTATTATTCATAGAGGAACCTTTTGTAATGTGTTTTTAATTACTATTTATTCTATTTTAATTCATATTTATTCTTTTACTGTAAACTGCCCAGAGTGGTTCTGCAGTGAGATGGGCGGTGACAAATTTGAAATAAAAATAAATAAAATAAATAAAGTATCTTTCCTCACACAGAGAATAGATCAGCTTGGAGAGATGTGGCCCTTTGATCCCGAAATATTGTGTATACAAAAATGATCTGAAGTATTAGTAAAATCTAAGCCCTTCCAGGTCTTGAAAGATAACATCAGGTCTAGAAAAATCCAGAAAATCACTAGATGATAGATACAGGAAACGTTGACTTTTGCAGCTGGAGTTGTTATCTCTGTGTTGGGATATTTTATAAAACTCACTGATTGTACTAAGTTAGACAAAAGCTGAGATAAATAGCACACTATATTCTAAACTCTAGCAAACCTTTGTTCATGTAGCATGTTCTGCCTAAACCACAACATCATTTTGTGGCTTAGTGGCTGATACATGTACCATGCTCTGACAATGACTGAGTTCCCAAATTTCATGCTGAATTCCCAAACTACCCAACTACCTTTTGGCCAAGTCTAGTGTGTTGTGTGAACTAAGCCACTATCTTGCACATAAGCAGAGCCAAGGGGATTCAACAAATCTGCTTAAGCTATCCACAGCTATACAGAGTGTTTCAGCAGTCTCATGCAATAGAAAATAAGTCTTTTTTGCCTAAATAAGATTACAGGACTATTTAATTCAATTTACAAATTTAATTTCCAAACTAGTCTTTTTCCCAGGGGATCCCAGAGTGTTTCAAGACAACAATAAAAACAATTTTACATAACACCATATAATCAAATCAACAATACTTGAAAAGATGAAACTTTTGAGGCTCTGACACAGATGAGAGATCACTCAGTAGATCTGTTTTGTGTCCCATGGAGGTGACATAAGTTGAAAGTGGAAAGGGGGGAGCACTGAACTTTGCTCCTTGTCATGGATTGATTGCCATGGCGTTCTGCAGTGGGGAAGAACCCATTTGATTGGCCTGCCCCAGGAAGCTGATGGATCTTGTCAGTTATCAGATAGCTCTTGGGGAGTATCCTGAAGATCAGGTTAACTGCTCAGCTGAGATTTTGTTTGCCTAATGGAATGAAGGGACTTCCCAGGATGCTGGAACAGGTGGCCTTTCCTTGTTTGCAGACCCACTGCAGAACTTACATTTAGTGATGGGCTCAGGGAGATGAAGTGGTAGAGGAGCTGTCTAGTGCACCGCAGGAGGAATCTTGGCTTTGACCAGACACTGGTGTGAGCTCAAGCTTGAAGCTACACGGTGTCAATTAAAGGGGCAAAAAAGAAATATGTTGCCATCCTTACTGCATCTGCCAAGTGCCACTGAGCAATCCCTTTTTTAAAGGGAACACTTTTAAAGGGAATCCTTTTTTAAAAAGGGACACTTGATCCCTTTTAGGGAAGGATGTTCCTGTCAGCCCTTCAAGTAGTCCAGACAAGAAGCACAAACCATGAATACTAACACCACTTTTATTGTAAGGTTACAGTAACAGAATCTTGCAAGACTGAAAGCCCTTCTCCCCTCCTTTACTTTTACTTTCCAGAAAACTAGGGAGGGTCCCTTCTAAGATGCTTCCCACGTCCTCTTTCCTTCTGTGGGCTGAGATATCTTTTGCATGACAGTTGTCTAGGTGGCGTCTCTTCCTCCTGTCTTCCAAGATTATTCTCACAGACTGTCAGAACCTTTAGCAATCCAAATATTAGCTTAGAAGTTGCTTGCTTCGTTTCTGCCATTTGTTAGAAGGGGGCAGGGGGAGAAGGAAAGTAGAAGAAATTGGTGTGATTTCAAAGGCCAGGAAGATGGACTGTTATCGGGAGATAAGAATGTGCAAGGTTGCACCTCAGTGGGAAAGACCTTCAGTGGGAAAGAGAACTGGTGCCTAGGAGGAGAGGATGAGAATTTGGGGTAAAAGCAAAGAGGGGGGGAAAAAAACGGGCTTTAGTTTCAGCAATGCTTTGCTGAACATGTGTTACATGTGTTACATGTACTGTTCCAATAAATGAAATCTTTTTCGAACCTAACCTGGGTTGCATGAGATTTTTCTTCTTTGGGATTTGAACATCGTAAACCTGACACAGACCATTACAGTTCCCCTCTGGAAGGCTTCTGTGAAGAAAGTTTTGCAGCATTTGGCAAACAAAACTACTGAGCTCCAAAATGAGCTGGACTCCACTGTCAATGGGGCTGTCAGTGATATCTGGGGTTGATCTTGTCAAGTGACCTGGGATCATTTTAAGTCTGTGAGTCCTGAGGAATTGGAAAGAGACTTCTGCAGCTTTGATTCTGCCTAAGGCCTCCTGTGAGGTGGTAGGGGAGGTTGGATCCAAGCAGTAATCCATGCATCATTGAGGGGGTATGTCAGCCACCTTTAAGGGAGGTGGGGATGCACCCCCTGCTCAAGAAGCTGTCACTTGATGCCAATATTTGGAACAATTTTAGACCTGCCTACCACTTTCCTTTTCTTGGAAAAGTGGTTAAGGAAGTGTGATGTATGTAAAAAATGGGCAGGACTTCAATTGCTTACTCATGGCTACCATCTTGAATCTTTAGACTCTACTCCAGTGTTTTTCAAACTTGGCAACATTAAACAGTGTGGACTTCAACTCCCAGAATAGAAGTGCTAGCTGGGGAAAACTGGGAATTGAAGTCCACACAGCTTAAAGTTGCCAAGTTTGAAAAACCCTGCTCTGTTCTGCCCCATTTCTGGAGGCCTCTGACTAGTATTCACTGCTTCTAGAATTCTACATGTGATTACTCTATAATAATCTGAACTAGGTCCTGTCTTCTCTTCCTCCTTCACCTCTTATGAAAGCAAATGTTTGAACAAATTCCTTTCTCATGGTCTAATTTCAAGAGGGTGGAGAGTAGTGCTGTTCAGCATCCTTTTGTACCACAAATCACCACAATTGCCCTCAACTTCTATCACTTTTGCAGAGCACACCAGTCAATTAGTTCATGGACATTCCAGAACATAAAACAATCCTGTGCTTTGTTTTGTCTTTGTGGGAATCAATCTTTCTCTTTCTTTCTTTCTTTCTTTCTTTCTTTCTTTCTTTCTTTCTTTCTTTCTTTCTTTCTTTCTTTCTCCTTCCTTCCTTCCTTCCTTCCTTCCTTCCTTCCTTCCTTCCTTCCTTCCTTCCTTCCTTCCTTCCTTCCTTCCTTCCTTCCTTTTTTTTTGCTTTTATTTTCATTCACAACAGAGATAAACATGCATTATGTATTTTTAAAATGTTCTTGTTCCTTGTAAATAAACATTCTCTTGCTCATTATAGCACATTCTTGTCCTTGATAACTGAGGTCCTTAAGCAAGCATAATCATGTTTGCCTCACCCCAAATAATTTGTTTGTCTACTTATATCTATACTCTGAGGCTATTTTGTTTTAGAATTTATTTTGAATACAGTATACACAAGGAGAATAGTCAATTTTTAAAAAGTTGTTATATCATATGTGTGCTACAAGTCATCTTTTTGTTCTGTTTTGTATTGTTTCTGTTTTCACAGTGCCTTTGAAAAGGGAAGATATTTTCCCGAACACATCTGAAACAAAAACGTTTACTGGCACCTGGAATTCCTACCTCTCATTTTTGTTTCTTGTTCAGCAATTTAGCCATATGCCTTTTTTCAATTTTTGCATTAGAAGGGAAAGGCTAGAGTCACTAGTGGGTGTATTCTGATTCAAAGAGACTTCTGCAGAAAATCTTTCTAGGGGTGCCCATTACAGAAGGTTGAATATTCTTGCCAATATCTTTTTAGCCAAATTTCACATTTTACCATAACTTCTGTTGACTCCTTCTCTGCATCAGTTTACATATGCAGTTGAAATACACTGCATGAATTTCACCAGTACTTCAAATAGATGCATCTTTATAAACCACCCTCCTAGAGTGTTCATTGTTTACAAGCAAATTTATATAATAAATCATATTATATATTTTATATGCACCTTCTAATTAATGTACTTTTCTGCATTTTTAAAAAATTATATTGCATATGGAAAAACTGTCGATTTTAGTATATTTGGGATTCTGGCCAGACAATTCTGATCTTTCCAAATGTCTCATTCACTCCTAATCCTGCCTGGCATGATTGCAAGAGCTCTGATAGGCAAGAACAAAAGCCTTTCAAGCAACAATCTGGAAACTCCCAACTGACCAGCTACTCCATATGCCAGGCTCAAAATGCAAGGAGGGCAGCAACTGCTGAGAAGAAGCTGCTCCACAAGTTGGCATCTTGTACTGCTTGTAACAGAGCTCAGTCGCCTTGATTGCCCGCAGGGAAATAAAGCCAGTGTATTTCCAGTGGCTTCTAGAGCTTCAGAAGTTGCATTCATTCTAAAACAGACTCTTTTGGAGACATCTGACACGCTGAGAGCAATTATAGTTTATTTCGTTACACTTAAGAATCACCATCTGCATTGCCAGCTCTTTCAAATACGTAATTTACTCTGATTAATTGTTTGTTGAGCAATCTGGCTTTACTCCCCAGGTACAATGGATTTGTGAGCAGAGACCTGGAAGAGAGAGTGAGAAGACACTTTCTAGTTACAGGCAAAGAATGGATCATCTTCATTAAGAAGATCTGCAACTATCTACTGAAATTTGTTAAGGTGTTTAGCTTGATAGATCCTTCTTCATAAGTAAGGTAGATTCCTCCTTCTACCTTACTTATGAAGGCCAATTTTGCTGTAACACAGAAAAACAACCTACTGTTGTCAATTCTTTCATAATGCCTTTTCATTTTATGTCATTTTGTCAAAATAGGAATCTCAAAATGTACATTAAAATTCAATTCTGGGAAGGGATTGATAAATGAAGAAATCTGCATTGTTCAATGCCTGGACTAATCTGCATTTAAATAAAATAAAAGTGAATTTCTTCCAAAATTGGTTTTATCCTTCACATACATATTTATGTACTCCACTTTCTGTAATGCACATTTTTGTTTGTAATTTTTTATTTAAGAAATGCCTCACAAAATTTAGAGAGGTGTGAAGCCTGAAAGATCAGTGTGTTCAAATTTCATATGAACTTCATCTTTGGTTAGTTTAACTTTAAAGAGCAGCCCAAGTGAAATTTTCTCCTAGCCTTAATTCCAACCATGGGTACATTTGATCAACACAAAGACTTGACTAATTATCCGATCAAGCATTGTTATGGTCCAAATACTTGAAAATCATCAGACTGAGTTATTCATGCAAATAGCAATGAGATATTTATGGAAAAAGCAAAATAATTTGATTTTGCTCTTTCCATAAGTATCACATTGCTATTCAGAGTAGATTGTTAATGTAGTTTAGAGTAGCTGTTACTCCAAAACAGTGATTCTCAAACTTCAGCTTTAAGACATGTGGACTTCAGCTCCCAGAATTCCCCAGCCAGCAATGATATTTAGTTGTTATATCTATCTATCTATCTATCTATCTATCTATCTATCTATCTATCTATCTATCTATCTATCTATCTTATGTTCCAGTGCTCTGTCAAGGAACTCAAGATGATATGCCTCTTCACCCCCAAACCCCAACATATTTTAAACTAAGAGTATATGACACAGTTTTAATATCTCCTAAAAATAGAATGATACAGAGAGCTATGTTTCCTTGATCTTATTTCACATTTTATAAAGTAACTACAGATTTTGTTGATGTAGAGAACCACAGCAATGACCGTGGAGAAGGAATTCAATGGCAGTTAGCAAACCAGGAAGTTAAGACATTAGAAAGAAATTTAAATGACCACAACTTGATTCTCTTTGGTATAAGAGGGAGGGAAGAGAAAATATTGTCAGGCTTTCAAGATTTGGTTACTAGAACCCGTAGCAATAAAGTAGAGTTCCAATACTTCTTGTGAAGTATGTTTCCTGACCTGGCCTGTCTCAAAGAGATGACAGTTACTGCTTGGGTCCTGTTTGGAATAATTTGTAGTTTCTGGTAGTAAATTATGCATTTACTTTTGCTTTGACTGATCTGCAATAAGGAATAAACTGGTTTCATTTCTGCTCCATCTAACAAAGAACTTTGTAATGAAACAGCAAAGGAGAGCCACAGGTTTGCAAATATTAGACAATATTCTACTCTGAGCATTTATTTATTTATTACCATTATTTGAATGTCAACTCCTTCCTAGATTCAAGGTGGCTTACAACATCATAAAAGTAATGAAATAATCAAACACTATAATCCAAAAAATCATCCCATCATAAAAAACTCATAAAAAATTATCCATGGACGCAGCAAGAAATTGATCTTGAAACTATTTGTTCCCTGGATAGTTGCTTTCAGTCTCGTACCTTATATCCAAAAGGCTTTAGGAAAGAGGATCATCTTCTTTGCTCTTTTAAATGTCAGAGGGAAGGGAGTGTTATGATCTCATCTGAATCCACTGAGTGAGAGACTGAAGAAGCAACCTGACAGACCAGCAGCTAACAGTCCAACACCTTTAGCTGTTCCAGGAGACAATGAGGAGGTGAGACCCAATTCAGATCAAAAGGAGACACATTCTGGCAGACCCCTAGCCCCATAACATGCCATGAGCTACAAAAGACGAGCAAAGGTGTTCAGCATGCTTTCTTAAGCAGAGAGGGCATTAAGCTATGGCAGCAGTTGGGAATATATACAGGCAATTTCTAGGCCTTTGCCCTCTGTTGGAAAAAACCCTCCAATTCCAGATCTCCATTCCTCTAGCTCTTGCTCCTTGCCTTTCATTTGAACCCTCAGCTTGACATTTGGACTGTTTTATGGAATCCTCTGGCACTCGTATTTTGGATTGTTATTGTTGGAATATTTTCCTCACATGTTTATAATGTTTAAATTAAAGAAAGATTGTATAGGCAGTAGTAATACTATTCTACAAAGGCTGACTCCTGCCATTATAAACAAAAGAGACATCACGTAGCAAAACCCATATAAAGGAAGACATATACCTTGTGCACAGAAAAACATGTCTGTTTTAGTTCTAGATAAAGAGACATCTGTTTAACTATAAATAAGGAGGCATCTGCTTTCACTCCTAAGATAAGGAAACATTTGTTTGTAATAAACTAACACATTCTATTCCATTGATAATGATTGGTTAAATCTTTAAACTAAAAGACATATAAAAAGGGAGACAGAGAAGCAGTTCATTGCGGCCAACCATCCAAAGCTATTGACAACTTGGGAACAAACAGAGAAAAAGAATGGGTCTTATCCTTCTGACAGTTATAGACAACTCCCATGGCTATGAATCTGCTGTCTTTCTGTTTGTAGTTGCCCCCAGCTCAATTTATCAGGCAAGTGTTCTCTAGTTAAAGCCTCACCAGATTCCTGATTGTTATCAGGAAACATGGAGCACAATAATAAAGAAATCACATGACAAACTTGTAATTGCCTGCCTGTCTGCTTTACTAGGCAGTGAAGAAGGTAAAGTTAACATTGATATGAGCCTGCATTTATCACATCTGTGGAATGTCGGAGGAATGTAGAATAGAAGAACCACCACTAGCCCTCTGTGACCTTTCTGCTAGGCACTTCAAAGATTAAATCACTCATATTAATTCAAAGTTAGATGTCAGCAGGGCAGTTTAATGAGATGACAAGGGTGATATCTTCTGAGATGAGGTCATGTGCGATTCAGTCAAAACTGGATTCTGAAGAGGTAGAAAAAATTTGTTGTATTGTCGAAGGCTTTCACAGCTGGCATACGATGACTGGTGTGGGTCTTCCGGGCTGTGTGGCCGTGTTCTGGAAGTTTTGTTTCCTAACGTTTCGCCAGCACCTGTGACCGGCATCTTCAGAGTGCAGGAGCACAGACAGGAGCAGTTGTCAAAAGGGTCACATCACCCTGGGCACAGAGAGAACTGCTCCTGTCTGTGCTCCTGCACTCTGAAGATGCCGGTCACAGGTGCTGGCGAAATGTTAGGAAACAAAACTTCCAGAACACGGCCACAAAGCCCGGAAGACCCACACCAGTCATAGAAAAAGTTTGTTTGTTGGGGGTTTGGGGGGTAAGATGAGCTCCTCCACATGTGATCTGGATTCCTGCTCCTCTTGGTATATTAGTGCTGCCAGAAAAGGGTTATGGGGCTAGATTCAAGGAGTAGTGATAGCCTCTTTGAGAGAGAGCATTGTGCCACCAGACTTGAAAGAAGCGGTGGCATAGTAGTGGTGTGCTCCCTCTTCAAGAGGCATTCCTATTCCAGATTTTTCTGGATAGCATCCACCCCATCTCTGATGCGCCAGATCTGTCAGTGCCATTGGATACAGTTGATCTTACCATTCTTCCAGATCATCTGTGAGGGCTAGGAGTTAGATCCAGATCGCATGTGGATTTTGAAGTGGTTCTACTCCTTCCTTCCTTCTTTTCCTTCCATTCAGTATCAATATGGGGGGGGGGGGGGAGAGGCTGAGACAGGTACCACAAGGGTGCCCACATCAGATCCAAAACACCGTTGACCACTTTAGAGCCAGATATGGCAAACTGTTATGCCCCTAACAAGAGACATGCATTTTTGCACATATTGTCAGGTGATCTACAGACATTATTTTCTCAGTTAGTTTCCTAGGCAGGAAGAAAAGGGTGATCTGAAATGGTTGTGAACAACTACCAAACAAAAAAGTGTTTAAGGAAGATTCTAACTTTTTTGACAAATGTAAAAGAGGCAAATGTGCATGTCATAATTTAGAATATGTACTCCATAATAAACCACTTCTATTCTTTGGATATTGTATAGCAATATCATAGCCTTTGTTTCAGTAGGAAAAAAAATCTTGGTGCATAAAAATGGTTATGCCACAATTGAAATCTCTACTTCACTTAGAAAGATGAAAGTGAAATCATATTTAGAGATGAATTTAATTGTGTTCCTGGGGAGGGGACAATAAATTGTTTTTCTCAAGGTACATTTCCCATCTTAGGGTTATTAGCCTCCTTATATCCCTGCTTTACAGCTTGTTTTTAATAATGATACAGTGAAATCTTGCTGAAAGAACAACTGAACATGAAAACTGCTAAAGTGTGAAAAACATAGTAAAGCTTGACATGATAGCTTTTGACCCAGTATTTGTACTTGGTTAATAGCTCTGTTTCTCATGAAAGAGAAAAATTTCAACAGCAGCCTTTTTCAGACGCCTCTACACTACAGTCAGAGAAGGGATAATTCAAGCAACTGCCTCTTAAGTCAAATGTTTCTTTACATTTGTACTCTGAGATTGTCCAAACTGTCTGCAAAGTTTCTGGCTTTGCAATCAGTATCTCTGTTATCTCTGTTAGGTTTTCAATTGTGCAGAACAAGACTAAACACTGACCATTTTTGGAATGTTCTTATGTGCACATGGCTGAGGAACTTTCAGAAGTTGAGGATGGAGCTAGCTTGCATGATAGAATTCACTGTCTGCTTCCTATAATAGCTTAACCTGTTCAATTCATTTTCTTTAATTCATTTTCATTCATGCCGCAAATTCCTTTTCTTTTGGCTGACGCATGAACCAGACTAACTTAGTTTGCACAACACACTAAACCCAGAGATTCTCAAACAATAACCCTGTAAAATGATAAAATACAATTGTGCAAACATAGCCCACCTTTCCGTGTCTAAAACTAATGACTTCATTGGGGTTGGTGAAAGAAAGAAATACACCATTCTAATACATTGAATTTAATTAATGATGAAGTATGAAGGCAGTTCCCTGCTCCAATTAAGTGGGAACAATGAGTTTACTTACTTTTGCTTAACTCTTGAAATCTGAGTTTCATTTTGAAGATAGCCACGTTTATTCACCAAAGTCATAAAAAAAGAAAAGACTGTTTGTCTTATTGTCTTAAACTGCTCTTTAAATGCTGCATCTTACAAAATATTAGTAGGCTGTTATGTTGCTTTTGGTGGTCTCTCTCTCCCAGTAGATCCATATTGAAATAGTAATCACTGCCCATCTTTTTCCCTATCCAGCCTGGGGCTTGGTGCTTGTAAATCCATTTCTCCACTCTTGGCACCCCTCCCCTGCCACTCCCCCTCCATCGTGATTCCTTCTGCAGAATGAACCTCAGATCAGATGGCTGGAGGGCTGTTTCCTGCTGCCCTCAAGGCCAGATTGCTCCTTCTCTGAAAGGCAAACATGGTTGTTAAACAAAATGAAGGGTCTGGCTTCATACAAGGTTCTGAATGCCCTCCTTGGCTTTGTTATTTGCTCTGCTTTCAGCATAATTTTCATCAAAGTGGCAAGATTGCTTGCCAAGAACTTGGAAGGCAGGCCCTGTCTGCTGGCCCAGAATAATTGTCTTGTGACGCTTTTGAAAAATGCTGCAGTAAAACACAGAAAAAGTAAATCCAGTTAAACTTAAAATGTTGCACAAATAGAGCTGCTCATTCTTTAATTGACCTGGTTGAGCAGGACCAGCTCTAGGCTACAGCTGAGTAGGCAACAGCCTAGAGGCATGTCACAGGTTATTTTTTAAACGGTACCCAATTAGGTTGACCCAGACTCAAGAAAAACACAAAAGCACTGGACCCTGGACAGCTGGTTTCTTTATATCTTCCTATAAGGGTTGGGGAAATGTTTTATTTTATAAAAACAAACATACAAAAGTGGTATGTGAGTGCTTCCTATATTCTGTTTTATTGCTATCTCTATACCAGTGTTTCTCAACCTTGGCCACTTGAAGATGTGTAGACTTCAACTCCCAGAATTCCCCAGCCAGCCATGCTGGCTGGGGAATTCTGGGAGTTGAAGTCCACAATTCTTCAAATGGCCAAGGTTGAGAAACAGTGCTCTATACTATTACTATGATAATTTATATTACAATATACTACTACTCTTCAATTACTCTCACTACGACAATGTTTATACTACTACTATTCAATATATTCCATACTATTACTATTACTATTCAATTACTATTAGTATTACCTACTACTCTATTACAATTGCCTCTATACTATGCTCTATACTATTGCTAGCATACATCAGTGTTTCTTCCTTAAGCCTGTTCTGTCTTAAGTTTTCTCTCTCTGAGATTCTTTCTTCTTTTTCTGTTAATGGACAGCTTGATGTGATGGAAGACTTAAGTGAGGAGCTCCAAGGTCATTGGGAGCCGGAGAGGAATCTCAAGCATCTCCTCAGCCCACAGCCTGAGCATGTGAAAACTAAGAGGATGAGACTGGCACCACCCTAAGGAATGCTGAGTGTTTAGTTGCGATCATTGGAGGTTAGAGTTAGTCTGGTGAGATTCTGTCTAGTAGGTGTAAGCTAATAAAGTAACTGAACTGTTCCTGAATTGTCCCGCTAAGTTTCTTGGGCTGAACCTGACACTTGTAGAGATCTGGCACCTTTCTTACATTGTGCTTTGTCATGCTGGGCCTCTATATTTCTTTTCCTCTCTTTTGGACCATCCACTGCTTCTGAAGGAAAAACACCTTCTTTTGTTTGGTCGCTATACTCTGTTTGCTGGTGGCTGCAGAGCTCCAAAACACACATCTCCTCTGTCCTCCCATCTCCTCCCACACCTGTGTCAAGATTGCAGCTTTATTGGTGACTCTGCCATCTTGGGAGAGGGATGGAAAGAAGGCAGCAGAGGGGCCTGCAATTTTGCTAAGCAGCCTGCTCTTCCACAAACCTCACCCCTTTTAAAGAAAAAAAAAATCAACAGATCTTTGGTTTTGTTTTTTCACAAGGTTAGTGCCATCTCAGTGTCTTTACTATACTGTGATAAGAAATCAGCAATGAGGTTTTGCTGTCTAGCTCAATATCTGATATTAAATTGATATGGTTGTACTGTAGGATACCATCTGGTCAGATGTAAATTGGTATCCTTCATTTGTTGCAGCCAAGTGAGTGGTTGATGGTCACTTATCACAGAGAATTCCTGACCCCATAGATATACCTTTAGGGCATTGATTGCCCATTTTAGTGTGTATGCCTCTTTTTCATTTGTATTGCATCTCTGCTCTCTTAGGAGGAGTTTCTTTGAGAGGTAGATCACAGCGTGGTCCATCCCTTCATGGTTTTGGATGAGCACTGTTCCTAAACCTACATTGGAGGCATCTATTTGTAGGACAAAGGGTTGGGTAAAATCTGGTCCTTTTCATACAGGTTTGCCACAAAGTGTGCTTTGATTTTATCAAATGCTTCTTGGCATTCTTTAGTCCACTTCATTTTTTGTGGGTTCTGCTTTTCTTGTTAAGTCTGTGAGGGTTGAGCCAAAGTAGGAAAATGAGGAATGGACTTTTGGTAATACCCCGCTAGTCCTAAGAAAGATTGGACTACTTTCTTTGTTTTGGGGCTTCTACTTGTCTCAAGGTTTCAACCTTCCTTTGTTCAGTTTTAACTCCCCCTTTCCAACCAGGAACATTAAGTATCAGGTTTCTTGATATCCCAGATGGTACTTTTCAGGACTGATGGCTGATTAGACCAGCCTTTCTTAAGCTGTCAGTTACTAACTTCAAGTGTTGGTGGTGTTCTTCCTAGGTTTTACTATAGATGAGGATAATGTCTAGATGCGCAGCACCTCATTCCCCTTGACCAGGTAGGATTTAATTCATAAGATGCTGGAAGGTAGCTGTTGTCCCATATAGTCCAAAAAGCATTCTTGACACCAAAGACTTCCAAAAAACACAATAAAAAAAATGAAAAGCAGTAACAGCACACTTCATGAGCCAGCACACCCTCCATGAGGGTTAAATATAATTTCTCAGAATTGTTGCCATATGAAAACAATGGGTGCTGACGTAATTGAAATTACTTACTGTATAAATAGGGAGAAAATGTCAAGAAAAGAAGAAACAAATTGTCTGAGACTGAAAATCATAAGTATAAAGCTCAAAAACTCAAAGAAAAAAAGAAACAAGAGGGTGCCTTTTTGGAAATCATAACAAAATTGGAAGATGAGCCAAGCCAAAGAGGGTGCCAGAATATGACTTTGCCGAGAGTGCCAAAATGTCTGGAGCCAACCCTGCAGTTGAACATGTTGTGGGAATACAGTTACTGACCAGATTCACTCACAATTTGTTGTTCAGCCCAGATATCATAGATTATAAGCCATAAGTTATGTCTTAGCATTATGTATAAGCCAAGACATACTGCTTTTTCAACAAACAATAATTAAAACAAAGCATGTTTAATGCAAAGTGTGAAACCAAGCACTTCATACATTCTGGTGCCTTGGTTGTCATTTGAAAAGGACTATCAGACAGAACTTAACAATGGAAGAGTAGCTAATGGGGAGGGGGGTACTTAGGGCCATAAATTAATAGGGTATTATTCAAAAGACGTGTTTCATAAAGCACATTAGTGCATATGAAATCCCGTTCCTTGAAGCATTAAAGCAGCCGCATCATTTATATATCTCTCATGGTTGCTTTGAATACTGTCCCTGGCTGTCTGCATATATGTCCCAGCACAGCCACTCTGCTTCATTGACAGTCCTGTCAAAAATGTTGGGATCAATCCCATGTAGACCACCTGATAGCTTTCAAAGCAGCCATGAGACACAGCTACAGAACACTGATAGAACATCCTTTTCAAATGTTTGGTGCAGCTTCAGAAATTAACCTTAAAAGTTTTAAAAATATTCCCCTTGAAAACTTCCTAGCTTTTCTCTTATCTGGACTGAATTTAAACTAGTTACATTCAGGGCATTAACCACTTGGACTGTCCTACTGAAATCAGTGGGGAACAATATATTACCGTGGAAGTATTTGTTACGACCAGTGGTCAAAACAAAATACCGTATTTTTCCGACAATAAGATGCCCCCATGTACAAGATGACCCCCACTTTTCCAACCCAAAATTAAGAAATCAATATTTTAAAGATAGTGCAGAACACATTTTTATTTAGTAATTAGTTAACATTTACCTGATACACTCGGTGGGAGGAGGTCCAAACGGTCTCTCTGCAGCTCTATTTCCACGCTCTTTTGCATAACTGATTACATTCAGGCACGAGTGAAACTGCAGATAGCTTGTCTCTGCAAACAGCCTTCCTTTAATTGGTTTGTTCAGCATCAGCTGGCGTCAGTTACATCAGGCTCATGATTGGAGGAAGTCTGTTTGGGAGACAAGCTATTTCACTCGTGACTGGAGGCTAGCAATAGGAGGAAGCCTCTCTGCAGAAACAAAGTATGGGCAGTTTTGCAACCGCGCGATTCTCGGCTGACTTCCTTGAATAAGATGCCCTTCAATTTTTAGGGTAAGTATTTTAGAAAAAAGTATCGTCTTATAGTCGGAAAAATACGGTATGAATTGAACCGAACCGAACCAAACCACGGGGGTAGCCAGGAAACAGCAGCATCCTTGGTGGTGGGATATTGACACGATGGGAGATGAAGCATCACAGTGCAATCCTTGCTCCTTTTACATTTGCCAACATTGCATTCATGTCCAAAGGGGGTGGGGCTTGCAGCTTGCCAATTTTGACATCCCCACCTGCCCACCAGGATGCTGCTGGCAGGAAAATTCATGCAGGAGACAAGAGGAGACAAATACTTTTTTGCTCAGTTTCTTGTTTTCCCAACCATAAGTAATTTAGTCAGTAGTTTCTGGGAAACAAATGACCAGATAAACTCATCTCTAATGAAGAAACACATGAATTAGTATCAATTAATATTTTATTACAGTCACAGACCAGAATTACAAATAAAATACAAATTTGTACAAATACAAATAAAAATGCATTAAAATGAAATCAAACAACACATGATAATATTAATGGTGGGATCATCAGTAGGCAATCAAAGTCTGCCTAAAAACAGTATAACAAAATTTAGCTATGTTCAGAGAAACTGAATCACACTGATCATATAGCAACAACTGTACATAAAAAATATCAGAATTTCCCGGGTATTTTATCCAATAGGGAGTTATAAAATGGGTCCATGAGTCCTTATAGAAGCACAGTACAGCAGGACATGAGTGAATTAAGATATAACCTCATTCTTGAGAACTGTAGGTTCTAGAAAGTGATGCCATACCTTCCAGATAGGCTGAAGATTACTCAGTGCTTTAGATAAGACTGTGGCTGCAATGAGGGAGGGAGGGAGGGAGGGAGGAAGGAAGGAAGGAAGGAAGGAAGGAAGGAAGGAAGGAAGGAAGGAAGGAAGGAAGGAAGGAAGGAAGGAAAATCTGCTTGTGCTAAGTTGGTTTTAAAAGACAAAATGCATAGCACATCTGAGTGGGAACATAAATCATAGTATTTTTGCTTTCTGTGCATGCAAAAGCAACAGACTTTACATCAAACTGCTTCTTTTTCTTCCCAGTAAAACAATGTCCTATATACAATCTCCATAAAGAATTAGAATAGTCCACTACTGTTTAGAGGTAATCATTATAAAAAAAGGATTATAGCAATAAGTCAGCTTTCAACACTTGGGAGGAATAAATGCAGTAGTTTAGATTGAAAGAGGATCTCCTAATTTGGGATGGAGAAGTTAATTACCTCCCCACCTCTTTTGATTATTTGTATAAATATGCCATTAATTATAGACATGTTGGAGAGAAGCTTAGAATGGATCTAAGAATGATCGATGGAAAGCTATAGTCTTTTGATATACGAAAAACAGTTAAAGACTTTTTTGTATGTACAATAGGATAATGCATATGGGGGAAGCCATTGTAGCTGTAAAAAGTCCTGAATATCTAGGATTTTCTAAGGAAAAACCCAAATCTGCAATGGGTTGAGTCCCACACACTCAAACAAAGCTCTGTTAACAATGTTGCACTTGAAGAAAGAATTACCAAAGACCAATAAACTCTAGAGCAATCCTATGATTTATTACTTCTACTTCTCTCACCCTGAAGCACAATTATTGAAGACCTCTATAGAATTGTCAGTGGCTGGGATCCCATGATACATTTGTACAGGTATATGGTTTACTTAATAATGGTGTATGAAAATAATCCACCTTTCTGGACTTGACAACATGATAGGCCATAAACTATACACATGGGTAGGGTTTCCAAAATGAACTAGGAAAACTTGTGGTTGGCTAGTTTGTGGTTTAGTGTCTCATAGAAAAACAGGCAGTGGGAACAGAAGCTAGAACCTCTATTCTTATTTATAACTATTTATACAACTATTCTTATTCATTCTCTATTCTAGAAATGTATTTATATGGAAAGTGTTATCTAAGTCTTTGCATCATTATCACCAAATTATTACTGAAGTTTGGAGAGGTTTCAGATTTGAATAATTCTGGTTTGGTGGAGTCCTGATTCAGTTCAGACATCTTCTGAATTCCAAATCTATCTGTTCTGTTTTGGATTCAGCCAAACTGAAGGTACCACTCTATTACTTGTTATATTAGTGCAACACTTTCAAACTATGACTTAGAAGAAACTCATCCTATTGAGAATGAAATTGACAGTAGCACTGAATAGATTTGTATGATTTAACTACATATAACCTGATGGACTGAGATTTCCAGACATTTAAATCCACGTTCCAGTTATCTGTTTTCTGAAGGACTATTTTCATTCTCTCAGGCATATGGGAGATTCTTTGGAAGAGAGAATATGGGCTACAAATGTTTTGATAAACAAGACCAGATCAATAAAATGAGCCCCCCATCTGCAGGGAAGCAGCAGCAGCGTGGATATACTGAACATCTTGCCTTTAGGCATCACTTTTCATTGTGAAAAATATACAACTCGGGTGAATGCATTCTAGTACATCCTATTAGATGAAGAAGCACAGGAGTCCTGGGAGTGATCCGCACAGTGGGATTTCAACATGTGGACACTACGAGTTTGAGAGCAGCTCTTGACTTCCCACTTGAGTTTGGTCAACACTTCAGAAACTATGGATGTGATTTCCTGTCATTGTTGACATTAAACAAGGATATGTTCTTCTGGGCTTGAATGCTTTATTTCAATATACCCACTACCCCTTTTTTCTATGGTTCTGAAATGTTTATTCCTAAAATAAAATTGTGAATGTCAGACTTCAGCCCAGGTGAGTTCTTAGAGATGAGTTATCAGCCCAGGAAAATAGAGTTTATGATGAAAACTGCAGACAGGCTTCTGGCTGCAGGTGCACTAATGGGAACCATAGCGATAAAATGAAGGCAATCACTCACTTCATTTTACTAAACTGTATTGCTGTAGAGGAAATTTTTTAAAAAAACCTTTTTGCAGTCTACTAAATTACCCTTTCCCACTCTTCCTTCTGCCCAACCACTTTTTTCCCTTAATTACTTAATGGTTTTGGCAAGGGAAGGTTAGAGACTTACTCAGTGAATCCAGGTGTGTGTGTGTGTATGTATATGTATATATTTAATCAATACTATCTCTCTTAGTTTTCAGTTGCTTTTGCAGGTCATTTGATATTGTAAACTTGATGCCAGTGAATTTGAAAGAGTATATAATTTGAAAGAGCACAAAGTGAAAAGGTTTACTCTGAAAAGTCAGAGGAGAGAGAGTTTATGTTGATAATAATGTCATGGTAGTAGTAATGGCCAAGATCTTACACAGTAAATTCATAGCGATCAAGTCAACTCATAAAGACCTTGGAAAACTAATTGTTGCCTTTATTGAAGACCCTTCAAGAAGTGTTCCAAACATACGTATTCTTGGTGATCACTCAACTATTCCCACATAAATGTATTCTTTCACATGGAGTAGGATCAAGGGTGTAAGATCTCATCCTTAAGAGTTACATAGACACTCCTGATATATCCCTCCTAAGTATTATGATGGGAAAACTGTTCAGTAATAATAATTGGAAAGTATATTTCCCATCTCTTATAGTTATCCCATGTTTGATCATAACATCTACAATGAATCTATCATTGGTTTCCCACCCCTGTACTCTTCATGCTCGGAGGAGAATATCAGTAAGCAAGATGGTCTAGTGATGATTCAGTTATCAGCTGGACCTCAACTTCATGGATTTTAAGTTATTGTAGGCTCAGGAAAGGCAAACTCTTTCCACCCTGCATTATTCTAAATCCATCATCTGCTCTTATTTCCTACTCTTATTTAATTTCTCTTCATAACTGCAATGGACAGATTGACTTGCTCCCATTTCTTTCAGTATCCATGTAAGATTAAATACCTTGTCCTAAACTGATGCCTGAGATTGCATTCTGTTATAATATATAATTGATGCAATCACATACTGGCTTTTTACAAGGCCAGGGATACCCATGATTCATGCCCACTTTAAGTCCATCTGTTAGTATAATGGTAAAAATAAATGGCCTTTTTTAAAGAGTAGAAATAAAGATGCCCAAAGCAATTTCAGTGGGGTTCACTCTCCCCTCCCACATGCAAAGATGGACCAGGGAAGTTGTTAAGAACAATCGTTACTGTCTCACTTCCCTCTCCTTCATTTGCAGAAGAGCCTGGCAGGTCATCAAGGTCAATAGACAAATCTGGCAGAGAACAATCAGATGGAACTGGAAAGTCCCCCTTCCAAACTTCTCTGGGGACTTCCATGAGAACAAAGCAGTACTAGTAGGGTCACAATTGCCGAGCCTCTCCTGGTTGAGGCAAGCCTTGCCCAGATTGCTATGTGTTAGTTGTATTTTGGCACTGTGCATGTTCACTGCTTGTATAATCACTTCATGTTAATGCTGTAACAATGCCTCAGAAAGATGTTCTGCAGACAGCAGGGTGCCCCAAGGATTTTTTGTATGTCTGTTTCTTTGTTAGATATATATTGCACCCATCTTATATGATATAACCCTGGGAGGCTAACAACAAACCACTATAAATGTATAAAGAATAAAAGTAAGAACCCCATCACACTCCAGCCAAGGTGCCATAAAAATCCTGCACCAACTAAACATGTGCTGGACTCAGCTTCCACCCTGGCCCAGTGCCTGGGGGAAAAACCAGATCTTCCTTGCCTTCCAGGTGGCTAAGAGGAGCCCTCCAGATCTCAGGTGGGATGTTGTTCCAAAGGGCCAGGGCAGCTACAGAGAAGTCATGCGTCCCGGTTTCACCTGGACGACAGTGTTTAAGTGAAGGGACCTGGAGTATGCTTATTCTTCCAGATGTGATGAGATGGGCAGATATCCTCTGGGAGAGGTGGTCCAAAAAATAACCTGGCCCTCTGCCATTTAGGGCTATAGTCAACACCCTAAATTGCACCCATAAGGTGCCTGAGAGCCAGTGCAGCTCACACAGCAGGGTGTGATGCAGCCAAACTTTGGAGTACCCAGAACAGCATGAAGCTTACATGTGATCCTCAAGGGCAGTCACATGTAAAGCACTGCAATCCTCCAACTGGGAGGAGAACCACTGAAGAACAGTGCTTTTCATTCCCAACCCCCTAAGCTGGTCCAGAAGGATACCATGATACTGAAAACCACTGAGAGATCCAGGAAGACCAGGATGGGTGCACCATCCCCATCCAAGCCTTCCAGAGATCATGCACTAGGGTGACTGATGCCTCCTCAGTAGTATGACCGTACCTGAATTCTGACTGAAAAGAATCTAGATAATCTGCTTCCTCCAGGGTCTTTGGAAATTGAGTGCATACCCTCTCAACAATAATACAAAGGGAAGGTTGAAGTCTGGACAAAAAATGTTGAAAGCTATCAGATCCAAGGTTGGTCTCTTGAGAAGGGGGCAGACCACCACCTACTTCAAGGGAGCTGGAACTCCCGCTCCCACAGAGAGGCATTAAGCATAGCTTGGACCCAATCACATGCCACATCCCAGAGAGCCTTAACTAGCCAGGAGGGCCATGTGTCCAGGTCACAGGTGGCAGAACTCACAACTCCAAGGATCCTGTCCAGTTCCTCAGGACTAACTAGCTAAAACCTTTCCCAAAACACCACACAAGTTCAAGCCTCAGCCACTTCTATAGAACCTAGAACTCAGAGTAAATCCAAGTGACTTAGTCTGATAGATGCCTAAAATAGTCCTCAAAAGGGAAGGGACCTGGTCACCTGAAACAGGGCCACTGTCTGGTTAGCTGTGTAAGCAATAAGAGCAGAGAAACAAGCCTGTTTTGCCTCTTTTATTGCCATAAGCTAAGCTCTAATAAAGGCTCTCACCTGCTACCAGTTGCACTCACTCTTTGCCTTCCTATAGCAGCATTCTAGGCATCTCTTGTGTCATTTAATATCCTGGAGCTCCTCTGTAAACCACAGAGATCTACAGGTGTGTTCCAATCCAAGGCTCTAGTCTCATATTTATTCCAGGATGTGACTAAGGCCTCTGCTGAACCATGCACCACAATTTCGGGGGAAAAAACCAAGTTCCTCTTGGAACTCAACTGGGTACCATTTGGGTCCAGGGTGGGCCATTGAATAGGCCCTTATTCATTACAGCAGGATTTGACTACTAAGAACTTCAGAACAAGGAGGGAATGATCTGTCCATGACAAGGATGTTATCATCCTCTGACCCCAGATCACATTGCCACTACCTCAAGACAGAACCAAAGTTAGAGTGCAACCTACATGGAAACTAAGCAAAATGGCTGGGTATGCTCCTGCATGCTATTCAGCTATGGGAACCTGAATTATCACTGCTTTAGTTTTCAAAATTAGGTGCTTCCTACATGCTCCAATGTACTGCAAAACAGCCCTTCTGAATGCTTCGCACAACCCTAATATTCAAGAGGTTAATAAACTTCTAGGGAACAGTCTTCCCTGATTTGGAACCTCCTAGATAAGACCACAACTTCCAAATTCCAGATCAGCATGGCCAAAGGAGAGCATTGCTTGTTACAAGGAACTTAACTGAATCTCCTTTACAAGTTGCAGCTTTCTGAGCTACAGATGGAGGATTTGTGATTGGGGTAATAAAACACCTGGAAAATCTTAGCGGGCATTCAGAAGAACCTTGTACAGGATCCTAATGCTTGGTTCTTATTCTGTGCTCCCTGCTCATTGAAATTCACTCCCAAATGTTACATACTTCTCTATTCTTTTTCATCTTACCTTCCCAGTTGTTTCCAAAAATTTCCAATCTCAACTAAATAGCATTTAAAAAAAAAATCATGCTACTGAAAATGCAGGAAGAAAAATAGCACAGTCTTACTTAGTATTTGTTATTTGGGCTGTTCATTTGGGAACATAATTCTGTGCCTTTAGAATATAAATCCAACCGAGGAAAATTCCTTGGCTTTTATTGTTACTGATTTGAAATGTTTCTTAGCACATGTCTAATAGTCTTGGTAGTAGAATGGAAAATACAAATGAAATAATGTTTAGATAAATAGATCAGCACAATAATCTTGGAAATTAGTGGTACCTTATTTGCTGTTCCTCTATAATAACCAACTTATAAAATATGAAATTCAGGGACCAAGGAGCAGCTCTGCAAAATAACTAGATCATCCAACATTTTATTCCTCATAATTGCCAGTGGGATATTAATATCCCAGATGTGAGCACTCTCTAGTTTTTGTAGGTTTATTTATTTATTGCATTTTTATGTCACTTCCTCTCAGAGCTCACGCAACAACCTGTAAGGTAATTTGGACTGAGAAAAAGTAAGTAAATCATCCAGTGAGCCCCCAAAAACCTGAGTTTGGTTCTCCCTAGTTTCTGTCCAACACCTACACAAGACTAGCTTTCATCCTCCATAAATAACAAACATTGATTATCTTCTTTTCTATTAATTTGCCAGTGGAAGTGAAAATTGAACTTTGAAGAAACTAGATAGAGAGACTATTGACACTTTTGAACCTTGGTGTTGGAGAAGATTCTTGAGAATACCATGGACAGCCAAGAAAACAAACAACCAAGCCAAGAAAACAAATCAAACAAATTAACCCAGAGTTCTCATTCAAGACACAAATGACCAGGTTCAAATTATCCTACTTCAGACACATTATGCAAAGACCTAGCTCTCTGTAGAAGTCTATAATGCTGGGAAAGGTGGAAGGAAAGAGAAGAGGACAACCAACAGCAAGGTGGGCTCAATTACAGTGGTCATGGGTACACCACTGGAAGATCTGAAGGACCAGGTTAGGGACAGGTTGTCTTGGAGAAAGTCTATTTATGTGGTCACTAGGAGTCAATATTGACTTGATTGAGAAGATAGGTGGTTTGAGAGAGGAGTGAAGGAATCCATTTATGCCACAGTGGAAAATCCTTCCCTCAGTAGAAGTAGAGGCCTCAGACACAACTTATGTCCTATTTTTCATGCTGCTCTTTCATCAGTCCCCAGGAAGATTAAGACCACTTCACAAGTTCACCAGGGAGGCAGCACTTAACAACCTACTTGGGGATGAGTGAGGGAATAGGAGCAAGACATTCACATCCCAAAGACTCTACTAATCACATCTCCCATTGTCCCTTCAGTGAGCCCATCATGTTAGGGAGAAATGCAGCCACCCTGGAAGTCATTTATGGGGTCCCCCCAACCAACTTTCTAGACTGAAGAAGCTGCTTGGACCAGCAGCGAAATGTATCAAACCAAAGAAAAGAAGTCCAGTTGCCATGACTCAGCCTCCTGATATCTGTCCTGCTGTTTCTCAGTTTCAATGAATAATATAGGAGAAGGAAAATGATCTAATTTTTTTCACATCAGGTACAAGTTCAGATATTCCTATCAGTTCTCCTTTCCTTATATGTCTTTCTTCTCAGCTACCGAGCCTCAAACCTCATTGCCTTTTCCTCCTAAGTCAGTTGTTCCTAAATAGTAGAGGTTTGTGAGTGATACCATCACAATAGAATTGGGTTGGAAGCAGGAAGAAGATGCTTGGGGCAATGATAGGCAGCCTCTTAATGGTGTAAGTTTCCCTTAACAAGCAAAAGGACCAGACAGTCAAAAAGCCCATGTACACAGCCCATGTAACTTTTGTAAGCCCCTTGGCAGAAAAAAATCACCCAGATTCTGCCACCTCAGATTACTATTTTATAATTTACATTAGATTTTGTATGTTTCTAGTTTAAATGTGGGCAGGGAACTGCATCATCTAATTTTGGGGTGAGATGATTTTGGAGGTGACAGAAAAAGCGTTGACTTGCACTCCAGATGGTCTATGCCAGGGCAAAAGTTCAAAATACTCTTAAAATGAATCATAGGTAGGCCAAACTAAATGTGGAGTTTAATATCAACCCCCCCCCCCCCCACTGCAAATCACTATCAAAGAGTGGAAGACCGAGCAGGAATGGGATTATAACAGACTAGAAAGGGAGTGCATACATTTCCTGCCCATGCCATAAATTTAGGCAAAATGAGTATCCATCATAATCCAAATTTCATACTTGACTCTGCATGGCAGCTATTTGTGTAAGGAACAAACACGATTTAAAAGCAAAAGCATATTTAAAGTCAGTTTATCTGTCAGATTTTTAGCCTTGCAGAATCAGAACTTTTATTTTTCATACCTATTACTGCATTTTATACATTTCTGTTAAATCCCATCTTATCCATCCAAATGGTAAGACTCCAAAGCTTGTAACTTTACTTTTGAAGCCTGCGTAGAATCCAGATAGAGAGGTCATCTTGTCATCTAAGAGGTCAAACTGAAAGTAGGAAAGCATGCAAAATTAGATTCACCTTTCGAATTTCTGCTGGCCATTGCCTGTACTTCTTCTTCCTTTTGTGTTTAATGAGGTTGAATTCCAAAATTCACCACCACCACCCTATGGTGACTTTCTGAAGTACCAATGCAAACCAGGTCTTTGGAGTATTGTCCTGCTTTATCTGGGAGCTCATGGTCCATCTCATGATGGAGATGCAGTGCTTGAGACCAGAATCTGGGTACTTTTACAATTCCTGAAAAAACTGATGTTGCAGCACAGGAAGACAAAACATTTGTGCTAAAATATCCTTTTTTACCAGGTTACTGAAATACTAGTGACCTGGTTACTAGAAAACTCAAGTGGGTAGATCTCAATCAGCAGACTTTTCCTTTTTTGCCTTCTAGACATAGAATTTGATATTTGTGCTGCCACTAATAAGAATTGACCGTAAAATGCTAATTTTACCACATAGGACACTTTGAGTTTCTTCTTATAAGGTTGTGAGATTTTCACTGCTTCTCCACTGCATTATTATTATTAAAATACATTTTTAAGTTTTTAAATACTACTACTGCTAATAATAATAATGACAATTATTTTTTATATATTAACTGCTTTTATCTTTGTTGTACACTGCCCAGAGTCACTTCTTTGTGAGATGGGTGGCCATATAAATTTGATGAATAAATAAATAAGTAAATTACAGACTCCAAGTTTTAATGTCTCCACTGCTTCTTAACTAATAGTTTTAAGAACAACCCCCTTCTTATTTTCAGTAAAATACTATCTAAGTGGGTTCAAACTAGAAACAAATATATTAGAATAAAATTAAAAGATGATTAAATATACTCCTCCAATGCTACAGCAAACAAATGCATAAATCTAAGACTGATTTTAAATATTTCTTCCATCAATGTGTTTCCTCTTAAATCTCGCAGGAAAGGACTTTTGAATTAACTGTAAATTGAGGAATGGTTCTGAAGATGCATTGCTTAGCATTTGTATATTTTGGAAAGCTGGGTACAATGTCATTTATTATGGAATGATGCTTAAAAATCACTGTTCCAGAGCAGAATCCTACCTACCTATAAAATATTATTATATTACAGAATATATTGATGTAAACTGCATACAAAATCACGTTTCTTAAGGCCCGTTGTATACAGCTACAAATATTGGTCTTTACTATTTTAAAGAATGGTTTGTCAGTAAAAAGAACAACAACAAGGAATTAGTAAATAAGTACAGGTAATACTATCCTGGATCAGATTTAGAATGAACTGCAAAATGGGGCTGAAACTCTGTAGTATATATTGATTAGGCTGTTCTAAAGGCCAAGACATGATACCCTATAGTTTCTGCCAGGGAAAGATGGGAGCAAAGAATCCATTATATCTGGAGGGTACCAGGTTCATCTTGGCTTGTTTATACCTTGTAGGACCATGCTGTTATTTCAGATGGATTACAGATTACCATGCATAAGGGAGCAGAATCAGAGAAAGTATATATAACAAGGGCAAAAGGAAGACAACTTTTGTCAGCTATATAAAATGCAGACCAATTATGAAACTAATTCTAGAGTTAGGGTTCACAATGAGTCAGAAGTTGCAAACTTGTGGCTTTGTACTTGGTTTAGTTGCTTGCCTTCTACCTTTTACATCTGGCCAGTTGCAGCTGCACAAATGGGCCGAGAAGTATATCAGAAGGGCATCTGTAGGGGAAGTTCAAAGAGGTCAAGATGGCAGGCATGGCCACCAAAACCTTACCTCTTTTCTGCATGCATAACTTCATATTAAAAAGAGGAAGGGTTTTGATCCTATGTTCATGGCTACTGTATTGACTTTGACGCACACAGACACACACACTGTGGGGGCTCCGAATGCAAGAAAGGTAGAGGAAATCAAGAGGTGCTCAAGACAGACTGCTCCAAGATTTCGAATGCCAACAGAATGCCTGAATTGTTTTAATAGTGAGTTACGCCAAGTAATAACAAGCTATACCAAAGCAGCTGGTAATTGAGATTTTGTTTCAGAGAAGCTAAGCAGGGTTGGCTCCAGTTAATACTTGGATGGGAGATCTCTAGGGAATCCCAGAATCTTAGATAAACTGGGAATTAAATAAAATCCCAGAAGAAGGTAATGACAAACATTGCTGCATTGTTGACACAAGAAATGGCCTAGATATCTCCTTCAAGTCACCAGGGAAAGCTTGTCTTTCAGCAGTGAGCTATACTTGGAAGAGGGGGACTGTTGATAGGATGGAAGAAATGATAATGGAGAAAGATAAAATAAATCAGGTGAATGCAAAGCTTCTTAGCACATCACAAATACTGTTTGAAGCACACATTAGGACTGACGTCAAAGGTTAGATTCATACCATGTATCTGGTGCAGGATGTGTGAAAAGGGGCATGCATGACCCCACTATAAACTTTAGGGGCTGGTTTTTGTTTTTGTTTTCAAATGCTAGAACATAGACAACCCAGGAACTGAACTTAAAAATTTTTAGGACTCAAGAGATGCAATCAGTGTGCATGGGACCCTAGAATTTTCATTTTTTTATGACATGGTTTGGGGAAAATGTTTGCATTTTTAATGGTGTTTGGCCTGTGCAGTCCAGCTTTTATGGGTCTCCTGCCTCATTAAACCATGCTATCAGTTTTCAGCATTTGAAATTTGGCAGCAGACTCATTTGAACCAAGTCATTTCTTTACCAGGATCCTCAATCACAGGGATATTTGTAAGTACTGTATGTTCATCCGAATCCTCTTATTTTCTTCCCTCCCAAACACAACTTCAGCTCTGCAAAGACACGCAAAGCAGCTAGGCACGTCATGATATTTGATGGAATGTCTTGCCTTCAGCATACTTTTAAATCTTACAGGTGCAGACACATTTGGTCTTTCTGGTTAAAAATTCTGGAATTTGAAGTTCAACATATCTGGAGGACTAGAAGGGGAGGAAGCCTTTTTTTGACATCTGCAAGTCCAGTATGTAATCCATTGGTTCTCTATGTTGCAATGAATAAGTCTGGTATGTTTTATTGAATACATGAAATGAAATGGGCAGGATATAAATAAAATGTATCCTCATCAATTTACAACAGTTGAAAAGGTTCCCAAATATTACAACAGGTTCCTGAACAGCTATGGCAGATTTGTAAGAAAGAGTGGAACTGTCAGTCCTTCAAGGTAAACCAGGTCAGGAAACTGACACCACAAGAAATACAAGAACCTTATTAATATAGGTCATAATATCTGAAGCTTGAAAGCCTGACAGCATTTCTTTTTCTCTCCCTCTTATACCAATGAGAGTTAAAGTGGGGCAGTCTTGAGTTTCTTTCCTAGGCCTTCCTGTTTTCCTGGGCTAAGCCCATGTCTTTCTAATGACTGCCACACAGTTCCTTCAAGGCCATTTTCCTACTCCTGTAGAGGAGAAATAAGGGCCTCTTGCAATTATTTCTGGTCAGAGTAATTCTAGGCATTTGATTCAACAGAGAACCAGTCATGGATGGAACTGTAGGGCATTTCTCTATTTTGCAAGCAATCCCTTTTGCTAACATTGTCAAAATATTTGCACTATAATAGTTACATCCATTTTAAACATATGACACATTCCTCACTTCCGTGATAATCCTTCTTCTTGTTAAATAATCTTGTCCCTCTTTTCCTTTTGCTGCTCATTATGACTGAAGGAACTTTTCAGAACAAGAATTATTTTCTTTGGAAAAGAATTTCACTGTGATTCTTGCTGGGAGTTGATTTCAGTTTTTCTGTCCCACTGGATCCATGATAAGTTCAGCCATAGCAGAAATCAAATCTAGGAAGTGTTTATCCAGGAAAAAAACAAACATGTTCAAGATGGGTAACAGATGGTCACGTGGAGTTTCTAGCAGGTGCATCAAGGGAGAAGCAACCTTGGAGGAAAGCTTGGCTTCCTGTGAGCGTGCTGTTCATTTCTGCTAGAAACCAAAAAAAAAAAAAAGGCAAGAGCTGTGGCCAGCTAATATCTTTCAGAGGTGAATCTTCCCTCTGCTCATGGATGTACCACACATGTTGGTGATTCTTGGTTGTGTTGTCATTGGGGGACATTGCAATTCTGCTTTTGCTGCTGTTTGCCACCCAGAGTCACATTTTTTTGCAAGCTGGGCAGCCGTATAAATCCTTTAAATAAATACATTCATGGACAGATACAGTGGTATCTCGGTTCACGAACTTAATTCGTTCCACGACTCTGGTCGCGAACCGAATTGGTCACGAACCGAATCAAATTTTCCCATAAGGTTCAATGTAAATATGGTTAATCCGTTCTGACCCCTACAAATGTGGTCGCCAACCAATTTTGGTCACCAGCCAAATCAAATTTTCCCATAAGGTTCAATGTAAATAAGGTTAATCCATTCTGAACCATATGTATTTTTTTTTAAAACCACAAAAATATGAAACAAAGTACAGTACAGTATGAAGAGATAGAACACTAACCTTGCTTGAGGCAACTTCTGGCATGGAGGACAGGAAGGCGGGTGGGGAGGCGGTTATTGTTTGGAGGGACAGTCCCCCTCGCCTACAGGAAGCCACGACCATGTGTCACAGCAGGGAAAATGGCCGTGGATCGTGTTTGTCACCCGATGCGGAGTTTGCGAATGGAAGCAAAATTTTGCGAACGGTGCTGGTTGTGAACCGAACTGTTCGTGAACAGAAGCATTCGTGACCCGAGGTACCACTGTATTTCAGGAAAATCCAGTCACTAATCTGCCAGAGAAGAAATCTCTTCTGTAAAAGTGGAAACAACTACCTGTGGTGGATCTTCTTTGGTGGATCTCTTTAAACATAGGCTGGATATGCAACATTTATTGGGGATGTTTGAATTTGGATTCTGGCATTGAACAGAGTTGAGCTGGTCTCAATGGCGTCTTCCAACTTCATGAGATGGATCAGATTCATTCTGGTCTATGCAACCCCTTTCTCTCTCTTCCACTTCATAGCCTCAATACTCACTTACCTGCTAACACCTTTAGCTTGACCCCTAATCCCCATTTCAAGTATATTCATTGTACTTGAATGCTTTGCTCTCTCCACCTTTTCTTTCCTAGTACCCTTGATTTCTCTTCTGGTCGAATTACAGATTCAGCAGCACTGTGTATTTTTGTTTATTTCTCTATATAACACCATGTGCACTGATGAAATCATAGCAATTATCATAATTGTCTTTGATACCATATCACATTCCTGGCTATTTTAAGTACTGAGGGCATATTCAGCCCACCGTTACAACTGTGCTAGAAAATACAATAGCAAAACAATCATTTTCTGGTCAAGAGAAGCATTTTTCATATAAGCCCCCAAATCCCAGCATGGGTTTGCCTAGGATCTGAACCACTTTATGTTTCACTGAGCAAATCTGATTCTAGCTATTGACTTGAAACAAAGCAGTGACAAAAAACAGAATCACACAGCTTTTATATACCAGTGCCATGAAGATGAAGTTGCTGCCTACACGTGATTTCAGTTCAAATCTACAAAGCATTCGGTTTGAGCAAAGACAAGTCATCTGATGCCCTTCAGATAGCTTAGAACACGATGCCTGTCATCCCCTTCCATTTGCAAAACTGACTGGGAGTTCAAGTCCAAAATATCTAGTAGGCATTAGGTTCTCAATCTGATAGCCTACTCTAGTATATCCTCTTGTCATTATTTCCTTGGGCAGAAGTTTGTTTTAATCTTGAAAAAAACATTTGCAGCTCATATTAAAATCAGTGCAATCAGCTCTTACCTGGGAAACTAGTGATTTATTCAAGGAGGATAGGCTAAATAAGTGTTCATATGCTACTTTTAAATGTCCTTGTTTCATTTATGTTTGTTTGTAAACTTTATTGTCATTGTACCTCGTACAATGTACCTATGACAAACTTGGAAACGTATTCAGAAATGCCCTAGTGTAGAAGCAGACACTCTTTATGCAAGATAGAATATTTTCAGTCTTTCAGTCACGGGGTAGATGGAGCAAAAATTTGGTCCTTGGCGGGACACTGGGTAGAAAGGTAGAAATGGGCGTGCTTTGCTGTGCCTAGGCTGACCACCCTCATTTTTTAAATAAAATAGATTATTTTTGTGACCTGATCATGGGGTGTTTGTTTAGCGAAATGACTTAAAACAAAAGAGTAAAGTACTGGAGATTAAGGCTAGAGATGAAAATGAAGGCCTCTTCCAATCCTTCTGGAAGCCAAATAAACAAACAAACAAATAAATAAATAAATAAAATCTACCTACCTACCTACCTATCTATCTTTCAGCAAGTGAGATATTAATGAGTATGAAGTTCAGTTAGAGCAGTGTTTTTCAAACATGGCAACTTTAAGATGTGTGGACTTCAGCTCCCAGAATTCGCCAGCCAGCATGCTGGCTGGGGAATTCTGGAAGTTGAAGTCCATGCATCTTAAAGTTGCCAAGTTTGAAAAACACTGAATTAGGGTCTGCTGTTCTCCTCTCCAAAAACCTATGGTGGGAAGAAGAGGTTCACTTCTATCAGAAGATGAAGAAGAGGCCTCTAAGGCTTTTTCCCTTTTCTTTTATCATTGAAAAAGATGTTGAAAGCTTGTTGGGGGTGGGGCTGGAAAAGGAAGAGAAGGGAGAATAGACAAACCCAGGAAGGAATCTAGTGACAAACATGAAAGGGAGAAGACCCTTAAGCCATCTCCCCAGCCAAATGCCAAATTCCTCAAAGTGAAGAACAAGCTGGGATAAAAAGCAGACTTTGGAATAAACAACTGAACATTCTCAGCAAGACTGAAATGACACCAAGGAGGAGGGTTCATTCTGCAGTGTGTCTGCTGGAAACTTCAGTGAGTCCACCAGCTGGAGAACAAATAAATATAGTTAATGTGTAATGTTAATTTGTGTCTGTTTTGAAATGTCCATGCAAGTTTCCTCTCCAGCCGTTATATACATGCAACCAGAGAACAGTAAGGAAATATGCCAGTTTCATCCACTGCAGGGAATGAGACTGAAATTAAAGCAAATTGTTGTCGTTGTTGTTCAGTCATTAAGTCGTGTCTGACTCTTCGTGACCCCATGAACCATATCATGCCAGGCCTTCCTGTCCTTCACTGCCTCCCTGAGTTTGCTCAGTTTCATGCTCATTGCTTCAGTGATGCCACCTAACGATCTCATCCTCTGCCGTCCTCTTCTCCTTTTGCCTTCCATCTTTCCCAGTATCAGGGTCTTTTCTGAAGAGTCGTCTCTTCGCATTAAGTGACCAAAGCAAGCATCTGCATGCAATGAATGTGTGTTCAGAATATTGTGTGACCCAGTCAGGTATCATGCTTTAGGAATTGGACTTGGACCCAGGCCTGTTGTAGGGCAAAAATGAGGGGAGACCCCCATGTATATCATCTTTTGCTCTCAGAACAAATATGGGGTCTACATACAGTCATACACATTACTATGCATGGGAGTTTCTGTGAATACTTGTAAGTTGTTCTATAACTCATCTGTGAGTTATATGGATGAGATGATCTTTGAGATCACTTTCAACTCTATGTTTCTCTGACTCTGTGATTCCATATCATCTTCCCAGCCTCTTTCATTTTAGATAGGCAAATGCTTGCTTGGAAAGGGCATGATCCAAGTCAGGAGCCAGATCTTTGAACAAAATACAAGGGATAATATAAACAAATACTGCTTATAATAGCTTAGTGTCATATTTAACACTGTATATTTTACAAGACATTTGGCCCTTCTCCATTTGCACCTATTTCCCATGCTACAGACATATCTGCAACATCTTTTTTCTGCTGTGTCCCCATGGTGTTGCTTTTGTCTAGACTAGTGTTTCTCAACCTTGGCAGCTTTAAGCTGTAAGAATTCTGGGAGTTGAAGTCCACACAGCTTAAAGCAGCTAAAATTGAAAAGCACTGGTCTAAATACTTAAATTCACCCAGCTGTTCTGCTGTAGTCAAAGCTATGGTTTTTCCAGTAGTAATGTATGGCTGTGAGAGCTGGACCATAAAGAAGGCTGAGCGCTGAAGAATTAATGCCTTTGAACTGTGGTGCTGGAGAAGACTCTTAATAGTCCCCTGGACTGCTAGGAGGTCAAACCAGTCAATCTTAAAGGAAATCAACCCTGATTGCTCATTGGAAGGATTGATACTGAAGCTCAAGCTCAGATACTTTGGTCACCTAATGTGAAGAGAGGACTCTTTGGAAAAGACCCTGATGCTGGGAAAGATTGAAGGCAAAAGGAGAAGAGGACGGCAGAGGATGAGATGGTTAGATAGCATCCCTGAAGCAATCAGCATGAAACTGAGCAAACTCAGGGAGGCAGTGAAGGACAGGAAGGCCTGGCACGATATGGTTCATGGGGTCACAAAGAGTCGGACATGACTTAACGACGGAACAACAACAACAACACTGCTGTAGGAATATTTAATGTTATTCTAATATAGCTCAAGGCTTGTAAAATCTGTTCATCTTGCTTCTCCCTTATCTTGGAGGGAAGTCAATGGGCTGGCAGTGACTGGGAATTGAGGCAAGAGAGGCAGGATAGGGATCAGAAAAGGGGATACCAAATTTCATTCTCATATGGGTTTCTGCCAAGCATGTATTGCTGGCCAGTAGTAGACATTAGGAGTGCTTATCAATCCAGAACTTCTCCTTATTTCAAAGATTGTCTTTTCCATCCAGACTACCGCAGACTCCACATTTAATTTTATTTAAGGATTCATTTTACAGTAGGTGTATTCCTCCCCCTCCCCACCCTCCAGTCCTCACAGACTCTGGGCAAGGAACAAGAAACTCAAAACTAAAATTATTCTGGGGAATAAAACACAATAAACAAAACCAGTCAGCATAACCGACGTTACCATCCTTTCCATAATAATGCTGAAAGGGAGAATGCAGGGGGAGAAATCCCTGGGAATATAAATAAATAAAGCCTAGCCATTTTGCAAAGTCAAAAATCATTCATTTGGTAATTTCTGAAATACCAGCTATAGGCATTGCTCCAAATAACCCCAAGCAAAATGTGCAGATTCACAAGCCTTTGCTCCTATTCAATACCTACAATGCAAAACACATTCACTCGACTCGTAACATAACAGAACTGAGAAATCTTTACTACCGACAACTAATCCTCATTAGTCTCCAAAAGTTCCTACATTCATTGATATTCAGGAGACGGGTCTTATTTATGGTTTAAAAAATGTACTCGATATGTAGTCTATAGAAGCATTTCCCTTTAGGACTTATCCAGAATATTAAGCTTTGCATTACATAGATCCACAGGAAAGAAAGGCAATTAATACAAAGTGTAGAGCAGACAGGCATTCTAGCAAATTTATGATTGGCTATTCACATTTTGGTCAGAGCTGTTTGTATGCGCTTGGTTCCCCTGTGCAATATCTGTTGTCAAGAGTCAGACGATTTGTTAGAGTTCTATCAAGCAGATCAGTTTTATACGTGGGTAAGGGCAAAAGCAAACTGTTGTCCATTTCAAAGAAATGAATTAATGCTCCTTTTGCTTTATTTCATGAAGACACTGCTAATAAGCGACCCTATGTTTAAGCCAATCTATCATCTAACCCTCCACTGTCAAAATTTTGGAGGTGAGATTTTGAAGCCTCTCCTTTTTAATTTCAAGACAGCCAAGGAGCTCTTGATAGGATTGAAGCTAATCTTTGCTGTCTCTGAAATTTAATGCTTTTCTGATCCATTTAGGAGTAATGTAACAATTTAGGCAAGTTATTAAAGGTAGCCAATGTGCTCACTCCTAAGAACTAATCATACACAGAAGATATAGTTGAATCTAAAGATAAAAATGGCCTCAATCTGAGCTCAACTCCTGGTAATTTTCTGGGCCAAACCACATACATTTTTGCTAAGAGAACAGAAATGGTTTTCCATTGTCACCTCTCTTTTTTTAAAACTTCCTAGTCTAGCCTAGTGTCCTGGTACTTTTTGATTCTCTCCCATCCAAGTATAGCCATACCTAATGCTGCTTAGCTTCCAAGCCAAGGCAAAATCAGCCAGGTGTTTCCCTGAGTTAGAAAAAATTAGGGAAAAAAGCCAGTTTGGTTTAGTGGTGAAGGCACCAAGCTAGAAAGCAGGAGACTGAGTTCTAGTCCCACTTTAGGCATGAAAATTGGCTGGGTGACTATGGGCCTGTTCCTTTCTCTCAGCCCAACTCACCTCACAGGGTTGTTGTTGTGGGGAAAATAGGAGGAGGAAGGAGTACTGGGTATTTTTGCCACCTTGAGTTATTTATAAAAATAATGAAAGCAGGATAACAAATCTAAAAAAAAAATGTGATATGACCCCCTCCCCCCCAAAATATGGTTGAATATACAGTAGGGCTGCCAGCATTTTGAAGGGGCTTTTCATTTTTCATGAAGATTGAAATAGCCCAGTAAATAGAACTACAAACACACACACAAACACACACTGGCAATGAAGCCAAGCAACTACTTCTTGACGTCTGGTGGACCAGCATAAAGCATATTCTGGAAGTACAATATAGTACCTTAATGGCCAATGCTAATTTCATTTCATCCACAGTATTTTTGGGTACAATTAATAATTTTGCCAGGATCCCTGGGCAGCTACTGCCAGTTAACCCTAACCAATTAAGTATATCAATTCAGTATCTGGTGGGTCTTCCTTTCCCAAGAATTCCAAGGTCTGAAGAGGTGAAATGTGGATTGCAGTTTTCCTGGATTTTATTTCTTTTTAGTTCTCAAGTTCTTTCCACTTAATTTATGAAGACATTTGAAAGCTTTGGTAAATTTGTATCTGATATTTCAGCAAATTAAAATCTCACCCTCTCCAACCTCTGCATGCCAGCCATGTATCTCCAGCTCCTCCTTCAGCTGAGGAGTGTCATATGGTAGAGCATTGTCACCAAGATGAAGTCTTGAGTGAACAGCCCCATAAATATATCAAGGTCTGAAAAATGTGTCCTTGAATTTCTATTCACCCCTGTTGGAAACAAGCATTATTAGAAGCCCATATCCAGTAGAATGGAAGAGAAACACCAGGATCATCCTGGTGCTGGAAAACGTAGATCGATGAACATTTTAAATGTGAAATTATCTAATTTGCATATTCTGGAGCAATCTGTGGATTGCCCAGTCTCCTTCAAACTGTGTACTAAAAATTCAACCCAAAGTATCTACATGTGGGAAATGATGGATGTGTTAAAGAAAGTTGCGTATAACAAGAAAAGACTTTAACCCCGTAAGATTCAAGGAGTTCAACAGTTTTCAAAATTCCTTGGATGATCTAGATTCGATCGATATCTCTTAGACTATCTTCTTTATAGGACTGGTGAGGGCAAAAAGCACATGGGTATATATGAGAGATGGAAAACATATACTACCTTGAGGTCTTTGGTAAAAAGGTGGGATACATAAATATTAAATAAAATAAAATGTAGCAGCATGGTTGTTAGCTCAGGGGGAAAGCAACCTCATTATGCTTTGTTTACTTGTTTCTTTCCCTTTATTTATTTATTTTTTCATGAGTGTTAGAATTTCAACATTTGTTTGCAGATGTAAAAGTTAATCCCCATTTCTTCCCCGCACGAAAGAACTCAGGTTGCAGGAACGATATCTACTCTGAATCAGAGCAAAATGCCTTCCATCTCCAATCATTATCATAGCAGGATCACTTCTGCAATTACCCATCTCTTCATTACCTATGCATGGAATTGATGCATGAAGAAAAATGTTCTTTTCTCCTCCTTCCACCCCCTGCCCACCCCAATGACCTCTGCTGACTTAAGCAAGTCAAGCCAGAGAAACCTCCATGCACTGACCCAGGAACTGTTGATAGGAAGGAACCTAAATGATTTAATGCAATGTCTCTGTCTTTGGCCTTACCAATTACGAGAAATACCAATAATCAGTAGCCTGTTAAATTGGGACTTTTAATAAGATGTTAAAGTAGGAGGCAGCCTCTTAGTTTCTCTTCGCTGCTCTCATTCCTGTCCAGCCAAGTACAATTTTCACAAATGGTGATTGCTGAGATCTGGAGAGCTCTGAAACAAGTCTGTGGGGGGGGGGGGGGAGTGTGATTTGTGGTCCACTTGCAGTACCATGTGTAAAAAACATCTTGGCTAATTTTTAAAAAAATATTTCCTTGATTGTGTTTCCCTTATCTAAAATCCACTTTTGTTCTATTTCAGATGCTGCCAGTTGCAACTCGATGGGTGTTTCAGCCTAACAATTGTAGAAATGAAGGAAAGATTTGGGGTTCAGGGTAGCACCCTAAACAGTTTCTAGAAAAGGTCGAAGTGGAGACTTAACACAGGTCGGCTGGAATGCGAATCTCTGTGTAATTGTAGCCATCATCAGCAATTGGTCTCTGATAGCATGTGGTTTCCAAGCTGTAGTCCTTGAATCTTGAAAGACCATTTCAGGCTGAGGAGGGGATGCTGGTGTGAGTTCCTGATCTGCTGAGTCTTCTTACAGTGGGTGGAGAATGAGGTAATTCCCTTCCCTTCCATCTACTTAGAATCCATGATATCTTCCCGACAGAGAAACTCTCGTGACACGTGTGGTTCACAAAGAAGGTTTACTCATGCGTAACGTAGTAGTCACAAGCAAAGCCAGGACTGGCTTGGTACAATTGCATCACTTGTTATATTCCCCCCTTCCCGCGCTTTTTTCCCGGCCCGCGATCACGTTGCTGCTGCGGATTATTGGCCCCCCCAATAATCCCCCTTGATTGTCCATGATGGCAGGTTCGGTCAGGGTCCATTGTCCTTGATGGGCAGTCCCCCCCGGCTTGGGTTGGTCCCTCCCCGTTACGTGCAAGCCCGCGGGTTCTGTGCTGCGCGCGATCTTGTTTCGCTGCCTGCGGCCCCGTTCATTGTTGGCTCGCGCCGTTATCAGTTTATAGTTAAAAGCTTCCGCTGCGGTTTTCCTGTTTGGCTGGGCGCAGGTGGCCCGTTAATTAGCGGCGCTTTCAGTTCCTCTTTTCCCCGCTAGCTACCGCCGGTGGAGTTCGCTGGCTACGAGCTTCCCCGAAGCCCCGTGCTGACCGAACCTGACATAGTGAATGATCAAGTTTAAATGTGAACCTCTAAGGCTGGATTTCCCCCAACATACAAATTTAAAATGCGAAGTTGGCTAGTTTGTGACTCCATTGTAAAAAGCAAAACAACTGGATCAATTCAGTAAAGTATGCTTAAATGAACCATGGGTTAGTGTGGCATATGAACGTAGCCAAAGAAAAATACCCAAGAGTCATAGGTTTGGTAACTGGGCCAAGGAGCTCTGTTAAAAAGGATGTTCCTATCCATGTGAAAAGGAAGGAAATGGGGAGGTCACCCTCTCACTGACAAAATTGGCAACTAGAGGTGGTTGCACTGGGATAGAAGTATGAAACCCTGAGTAATTACAGTACTGTAATCGTAATACCCTATTGTAATACCCTAATCAAGGACCTACCAAGGAGAAAACCATGCAGAAGGAACTACCAAGGAGAAGGAACTATCAAGAACTACTAAGAAGAAAATTGCCAAGGAGAAAACCACGCTCCCACCAACACTGGCAGGGCAAGCTACTGTATATAAACAGGGAGCAAACCCCACACTCACTAGCACTCATGATGTTACCTAGTTGGGTAATGAAATGTCTTCCAGCAAACCACCAAGCTCAGAGATCACCAAGGACTCCACCTTCCCTTTATTCTTTGAATTACTCAGATTTTGGGCTTGAGTCATGCTAAGCCAAATGTGGTCATCAAGAAGAGCTGGGAGCCAGACTCAAGGCCTGAGGTGGATGAAAAACGTGATTGGATTCATTCCTTCAGATAGTTGTGCAGCGATTTGTGAATTTTTACTTCTAACTAAGCAGTTTCATAAACATTTTGCCACAGAGAGAAAAAGAAAAAAAAACAACTTAAGGAACTTTTGAATAGAACTTGCTCTGCCCTTATCTTATCCAGCTCAATTTTCCCCCACAGATGTTGTATTTGAAAAGCCTTCTCATTTATTTCAAATTTCATTTTGTATAAATTTTGATTGACAATCCTGGGTAGTTTCCTTCAGCTTTCAGAAATGTACACATACCACATCTGAAATGTTGAAAGCAGTAATCTGATTGCTCTCATTTTGAATTGTTTTATAAACAGCTAATGCCTCACAAATTAGATAAAATCAAGCCCATAGTCTTTATTGGGAGAAAATAGGTTTCACTCGATGAATCTCTGTAGTTTGTCATTGATAATCGTGAAATACATCAAACAGATATTTTAAAATCATGTAGATGATCCTATTGCCTCTAAATGATACAATCCAGTATTAGATTGTAACAATTCAGGGACCAAATCCATCCATCCAGTGCATGAAATATTAAAGTGCAAATAATTTATTTTAATATCTTCACTAGAATGATAACCTTTAAAGTAAAACTTTTGAGAACAAGTAAATGTATCAAAAGCAATTTCATGTGTGCTGTCATAAAAGCTTCCTAGGCCATACAACAGATTTAATGAAAATAACTTGGAAAAAAGTGAATAGGAAAAGGCATGATTTGTTTTGCAAACTATGGGATACTGCTCTGGGATATAACCTCACTTGTACAATCTCCAAAGGGAAGTCAAAAAGATTGCAGAGAGTGGCAGAAATTTACACCAATTTATAACACAATCCTTTTTGGTACACTGCAAAATTTGGAGAAGTGTGTATTTTGAAAAATAGCTCTTTTTCAGTTCATATATTGCTCTGTGGAACTTAGGGTAAATATGAACCAAACCAATTTTCCCCCTTCCTTAATTATTAATATCTTTTTTGTACATCTTTGATTTGCAGCTTTTAATTTTATTGTACTGTATATTAAAAGTTACTAGCTGCTTTGAGAAATTTATTAAAGGATGGGCTATACATCATTCAACTAAATGAACAAATAAATAAATGATATTTCTCTGAAGTGGGATTTGATAATTATTTTCTCTCACTATAAAGCTATTATATTTAATACTATATTTTGTTAAAAAAAAGATATTGGTATAGACTGTTAACTTGTACAAACTTTCTCTTTGAGACATGTTTTGAAACTTATTTCTCTTTCCCACAAGAAATTACTTGTTAGTTACAGAAAGAAGCCCAATGGAAATTACATCAAGGGAAGATCAACCAGATCTCATCTTTCAGTCTCTCCTTGATCAAATCCTTTACACCATCTTTCCCCAACCCTGATGCCCTCCAGGTATATGGCCTTCAAACCCCAAAATTCCTAGCAGTACCCATGCCTGCTGGGAAATTCTTGAACTCTATATATTCAGAGGACAGCCAAGTTGGGAGAGGATGGTTTTATGGAGAACAGAGCATACTAAAGATGTTGCTATTTGATTTCTATATCATTGTGCAGGAGATGGTAAACAGAAAATAATATATGGGATGTGGGATGAAGAGTATCTGTTTTTCCTTATAGGGGGTGAAGAGTTACTCAATTTGTTTATACTTGCTGTGATGAAGGTTGGAATCCACTTCTTTATATATTTCTTTTCTTTTTCTTTATTATATTCTTTCTTTTCTTTTTTCTTCTTTTTTCCTGCACTTTTTATTCTTTCTTTCCATTCTATTTTCTTTAAGTTTAGTTTATATTAGTTTTTACTACTGTAATTAAAATTCTTAATAAAAATTATCTATCTATCTATCTATCTATCTATCTATCTATCTATCTATCTATCTATCTATCTATCTGGTGAAAAGATGGAAGAGAGAAGATTCAAAAAGTCCTAGGCAGGGTTGAAACTAAAGCTGAAATGAAAAGGATGGAGTTTAACAGGAATAAATGTGAATTTAACAGGACTGAGCATATAAACACTACCTGTCATCCTGTCACATGATTGCCCAAACAACCAAGTGTACCTAGAGGTGATAAGCTCACTATGGGAAAACAGCCAGAAGTAAAACAGATAAGGTTTTCATATTCACACAAAATGTCTCATGGAGATTAGGTGGGGAGCAGAAGAGGCACGGGGGAGGACAGGAGGTTGAAACAGATGAAGGAGCTGGCAAGAAAAGATTCTGTAGTTCAAGCTGGAGAGATGGCCAAAAAAAAGATAGCTGACAAATGATGTTGGATTCAGGCAGCTTTGGCTGCTGAAGATCTGGAGGTTCCAGCATGGAACAAATACCACTAAAAGTTTGTACATTCTGGGTGAAGATGGAGGGGTTTTGGGTGAAAATGGGGGTCCTGTTGGATTCACAACTCCTGCTCTGTGTTGTTTAGCCAGACCTCCCATATTGCTTATTATTTATTGGATATTGCTTTTTAAAAATCTTGTTTTGTTATATTGAGAGCCATCCGAACCTGGTCTGGAGTTGGGTGGCACTGAAATCCAACCAATCAATAAACGTGACAGATGGAGGATGATCAAACTTTGAGGAATCCTGTCTATCTGGCAGAGAGAGAGGGAGAAGATCTGAAGATCTAGGTGTGACAGCTTACCAATTAAGCTTGGTCTGAAGCCTTTGATTAACCCTAAGGGGAATTTAGAAGTTGCACATAACAATAGCTTAAGTCTAGTGATTTCAGAAGAAACACTACTTTGCAGTCAGGGAAATAGTTAACCACTGAATGGCAGAACAATTGGAGTTGTAACTGAATGTTTTTGCTGTCATCCAACCTTTTTTATGGCAGATCCTCAGGAGAAGGGATGGGAGGATCTGCAGATCTATTTGTTTAATATGTGCTAGTTTAGAAACTCTCAGGGAAACCAAAGTTTTTCAATCTTGCAATGCTACAGAAAACCACCTGATCTGATTCACAAAATGGTTTGTCTGTGTGATTTTGTTTGTCCAGTTCTGTGAACCCCCGCACATACCACATAATAGTAAAATTCTGCATCTGGGAAGGAAAAATATAAGGCATAGATATAGAATGGGGAAAACTGGCTTTGCAGTAGTACATGTAAAATAAATCCATGTCCTTGTCAACCACAAGTTAAGCATGAGCCAGCATGGTGATGCAGCTGCCAAAAAAGCAAATGCCATTAACAGGAGGACAAAGTTCACATCATAGGAAGTAAATGGTCTACTCTATACTGCCCTGGTCAGACCCCATTTGGAGCACCACAGTTCAAAAGGACAATGAAAAATGGGAGCAAGTTCAGAAGAGGGTAACCAAGATGATGAAGAATAAAGAAACCAAGCTCTATGATGATCTGGATGTGTTTAGAGAAGAGACAGCTAAGAGAAGACATCAGAACGGTCATTAAATATCTGAAGGGGTTTCACACCGAAGAAGGAGTGGGCTTATTCGCTATTGCTCCAGGGAACAGAACCAGGATCATTAGGTTAATGTTATAGCAAAGAAGGTTCAGGCTAGATATCACAAGGACCTTCCTAACTGTTCAAGCCATCTGCCAACAGAACAAGCTGCCATGTGAAGTGGTGAGTTCTCCTTCACTAAATGATCACCTGTCAGAGAGGCTGTGATGGGTCCTGCACTGAGCATGGGGTTGACCAGAGGACCTCCAAGGTCCCTCATGGTGCTATGATGTTCGGTCATTTTATGAATACTGTCTGTCAAATTAATGTTGCTAAGCAATCCAAAGCCAAAGAACATATGTCTTAAATATGACAAATTGCCTCTCTCCCAGCCTTTTGGGAGCTTATATATTTGGGGATGAGAGGTGCCTTTAGAAAGGCTTTCATTGACGGGGATGGATAGGTAATGCTTCCCTCTGGTCTTCTTGTTGGATTTTTTAAATCACATTTAATGCTGGTTTTCATGATCTCCACCCATGTGGACCAGAGTTCCTCTTATCAGTTCAGAAGATCATTGTGGCCTTTCCTTTCTACTGGACCCACATATTTCTCTCTGTATGGAATAATAAAACCAGTGGTTCCATTAGATTTTTATACATATACATTTCATCTAAAACATTCTACTTATGAGTCTCAGCTTTTCCAGCGATGCTGCTTTTAAAGCAGAAAGAAGACTCATTTGCACTTGGAACAGACAGGCTTTAATAATTGCAGCCTCTTGTAAAAATTCACCAAAGCATTCTTCTTTTCATAGTGCTTCCGTATCTATCTATAAGGCTATTCCATCTCATGATGGAGAGAAAATCATCTATTGCTTGCTGCGACTGCAGTACTAATATGAGTGCTTGATCACTTTTTAGATTCTTCTCCCCCATTATCCTGTTTTTGCGTGTCCCCAGCTTGATGCATTCTTGAGCTGGCAGGAAAGGCATAAAAGTAACATCCCTTTCACAAAAAAATGAACTGCAGAAACAAAGGTTCAGGCTTCTGAAAGCAGTCTAACAAAGTTTTGTAAGCTAAAAAGTTAAAATCGAAGGAGACAGGAAATAATAGAAAAAGTGCGTTTTACATTTTAGAAAAGTTTGTTATTTTATTTTTTTCTGACCCTGAATTAATCTGGAAACTAGTTAATTCCTAGCTTCAATGAATGCCTCTTGTTTTTGAAGATAATAAACATGCATCAAATAGCACATAGCAAGAAAGGGCTGATTAGACATATTTAAGCCCGAATAGTAATGTCACAAATAAATTACTGTAGCAATAATGTCATGTCTAATTTTGCAGAGAAAACAAATTTTTGAACAAAAGAAAGAACAGTTTTTCTTACATCCTTATACTTATTGAAAATTGCATTTTTGCACAAGACAACATTTCTTGAGGCTAATCACCACAGACAGATATCAAAAGAATTAACATTTCTCTGAGTGCAACAGGGTAACAGCAACTATTATAATTTCTAAAGCCTACCTCTTAAGTTGTCTGTACGAGGTTTTATTATGAAAACATAAGAGGTGCTTGCTAGGTGTGATCATAGGCACATTTTGTCTCTTGCTATTAAGAATGATGAGTAAGATACTTTCAAGAAGCCCACCAGTAAGGTACGAAAGCAACAACCTATATAACGTTTTTGTCCCCTATGAACTCTCGTTCTGATTCTACAGTACATCGTGGCACTTATTTTCAATTTCAGGTTACATTTCCACAAGATTTTACAATGGGAGAGAAGGCTAAATGACAAACTAGTTAGAGGTTGTTAGAGATAAAAAGCAGATCTGTACCCCAAGATTCCCCAAAGGGGAGGAAAAACATATATTGGACCTGAATAATGCATTTTACCCAAAAGGATGTACTGTATATTACCCAAAATACACAAGCCAGGTCACCCAAGTGACCCCACTATTTCACACACCAGAACAATCAACAGCATTCCAAATTATATAAAAGACAGCATAGGCTTCCTGAGAAAGTGGAATCTACTGATGGTCTCCTGGATCACCCCATCCCAACAACCATGGATGTTGAGACGATATATCCCAACATCCCCCCTAGAGATAAACTGTAGGCTATTTGAAACATCATCATTGACAACGCCAAAGTACATCTAGCCACCAGGCTCTGAAACTTCACATTTAGCCCAAATAACTTTATCTTTGATAACCCTACATTTCTGTTAGCTGTGGTGGCTGGCCTGTGATTGCGTTTGGACCACCACTCAGTTTAAAATAGCTACTCACCCACTGTAAGAGATAACATCACAACAACCCAAAGATGAGAAACAAACCTTGCTAATTCTTCCCCCGCATTTACAACAACAATTCCATTACAGGCCCACACAACATCACCTACAATGTTAGGAAACATCACTTACAATGTCAGGAGTGCCTTCTGATTCTCATCTTCTGATATCTGTCATCATGTGCTAACAATGCCCTTCCAGATTCTACATGGGACAAACTAGCCAGACCCTGTGCAATATCGTACATAGGAACTCAGAGCTCATACCAGCAACAAGACAGCAGCACATTTCAGCCTGCCAGGCCCCTCTCTCACTGACCTCAAAATATCAGGGATAGAAACAGAGAAACTTGGCCACCACTATATAACAAGTGACAATCAAATGTCAATCCAGTAAAAAAATCCAATCCAGTCCAGAAGCCTTGAACAGGGAGAGTAGATTTTTAGCCCATTAACTTTGCAAACTGATAAGGTAACATTCATCCCCCACCCCCTTCTATGAGATCTTCTCAATCTCAGCTATTGCATAATCCCATCCACTTGCCACTATTTTTCCACCCACCCTCTTCCCACCATTTAACTCTCTATATTTAACATCATGTAACAGCGAACCTTATCTTTGCATCTGATCCAGTGAACTCATGAAACTTTATGCCTCAATAATGTTGATCAGTTGAGAAGGTGTCACCAGACTCCATGTATTCTAACTTTGCAAAGGAAAGAAACCTTTAAAATACCTTCACATTTGTAATTTCATATTCAAGTAAGCCAGAAAATATCATCTGAATCCTTACCTGCTACTGAAACTTTGGCTGTTCGACTGATGATGGCCCCAGTTCCTTCTAACGATGCTTCACATTGATAGAGGCCTTCATCAGGTTTATGATGTCTGGAATGGACAATATTTTGTATCAAAAGAGAACCATTGGGAAACTGTTGTCTTCTTTCATCCACTGCCAAGTTTAAAAAGACTCCGTCCTTTTTCCATTTGATTACAGGAAACCCTTGATCTGATTCTGCAGTGCAGTTGAGCAAAACATTACTTCCCCGGGTGGTAACAGCATCTGAAGGCTCGATCAGGAAGTGCAATGTTGTAAATCCCATAATCTGTGTACCTGTTGGGATTAATAGCCAAGAATAATCCAGTTAGTCATATGCCAGGAAAGCCCTGTTTCTGCCAGATGAATATGATCACCAAAATGAGAAACTTGCCTGAACTTTTTTTTTTTTTTTTTAAAGTCCTTAAAATGTCCATTGTGGTTTTGCCTGGGCTGGAACATTAAACTTAATTTTGATTCTAATTTTAGGGGAAAAAATCTGACCACAATTTAAGGTTGTCAATGAAAATAATCTACCTAGACATAAGTGTTTGTTTTGAACCACAATGAAACCAAAATGAGGAAACATATCATTGATGTCACTTGTGGTTGTAGCATTACACATAAATATGCAAGGGTCAGAGTTTATATTGCAACAATATGAAATAGTTTCATCTCACCACCACCACCACCACACACACCTCCATTCTCTCTTGGGTGCTTATGTACCTAAACAAAACTTAAATTTACCTTGAAGTTTGCTTTGGAAAAAAAAAAATGATGGTAACTTTTCAATGCTCTTTAAGGTAAAGTAGTATTTCCCAAACACACTTAGTCAAGTATATATTTGCAGCCTAACAACTGTGCAAACAAAATAATGAGGAAAGAGAGACTAATTTGCAGTTTCAGAATTCAACCAAACTCCCCAAGGCCTTTGAGTTTCCAAATCTCAACAGCATGTTGAAAAAGAAATAGTTAGCATCAAATTCATCTAAAGCAGATGCCTAACAATATCTTAAGATCTAATTCTCTTTAGAGGGTTCCGCTTGGCTTCTACTCTAAGTGTTTTATTATTTCTATCTTGGTCCTCTGCACATAGAAGAATGTAATCCCCAAAGGATATCAATTATTCAAGAGTTTACTTGAATGAACCAATTCACAGAGAAGGTGAAGCAATTTCTGAATGCCACAGAGTCCCACCCCATATCATATATCTGATTATATGATATTCTTTACAGTTTCACAAAACTCAGTACAACAGCATTTTATAATTCTGAAAGGCAGGAAGACACCAAAAAAAGGTACTAAGATCTTTAGTATCCTCTGTATTGAGATTTCTCACAAACTTATTAAGATTTCCTAATATGATTTGTGTGTGTGTGTGTGTGTGTGTGTGTGTGTGTGTGTGCACACGTGCCTTTGAGTCAGTATTGATTCCTGGTGACTGCCTGGACTAGTCCCTGAATTTTCTTGGCAGTATTTTCAGAAGTAGTTTGCCATTACTTGCTTCCTAGGGCTGAGAGAGAGTGACTGGCCCAAGGTCACCCAGTGGACTTTGTGCCTAAAGCAGGACTAGAATTTATAATCTCCCAGTTTCTAGCCTGGTGCCTTAATCCCTACAACAAACTGGCTGTCTAATATGAAATATCAACACTTAAAATATGAGTGTATATCAAGGTCAAGAAGTCAATAGGAACAAATATTTGAAGGGTATGGCTGGTGTGGGTCTTCCGGGCTGTGTGGCCGTGTTCTTGAAGTTTTGTTTCCTAACGTTTCGCCAGCACCTAACTCAACTCCCCACACATACCCCCAATCCCCCCCTTTCCCCTCCCCCCAGATCTCTATAAATACCCACAAAAGGGTCACATCATCCTGGGCACAGAGAGAACTGCTCCTGTCTGTGCTCCTGCACTCTGAAGATGCCGGTCACAGGTGCTGGCGAAACGTTAGGAAACAGAACTTCAAGACCACGGCCACACAGCCCGGAAGACCCACACCAGCCATCGTATGCCGGCCGTGAAAGCCTTCGACAATACATTTGAAGGGTATGTTTTTTACATTTTCTGATCACTTCTGCACAACCTGGAACATTGTGTCAATCCAAATTTAGTTATGCACCAGTTTTAACTTTCTCAAATATTCCAACACAATTCTCAGCTTCAGATTGCAAGTCATCTTTTAAAGATGCAGATTGCATCTTTAAAAGATGACTTGTTAACAATGAAAAATACTTTAAAAAGGCATCTTCCAATATGCTTTTAAAATGTGGGGGTTCCTCTTGGAAGTTTCAGATTTTAATGGGGTAGAATAGACTGCAGGTGAATACAAGCAAAAATGAAATGAGCTAGAAAGATCGATCTAGGGGAAAACTTAGGTAAATTTGTTTCATTTACATATTCCACTCCATTTGCAGGAAGGTACAATCAAGATGTATGTGCCTTCATTTCTATGCCATGTTATTTTGTGCAATATGTATTTTAAATGTATGCCTCCAAAACATCCTTGCATACATTGCTAAGATCTTTAAGAATAGCACTGCAATTATGTGATCTCAAACAGCTTCAATTACCAGCCTGGAGCCCTTATTGGTGAAATCCAATTTCCAAGTTCTAAAGCACTAACAAAAAAATGTATTTCAACCAAATTCCAGAGACATGTTCTTAAAAGTAGACATAATATCCTTGAGAGAGGTTACATCTTTCCCACCACAAACACTATTCTTAGACAAACTACCTACGATCTTACTGAAGAAAAACAATCTCCTTATTTTGAAACAGTGGCACTCTATTGCTTTCAGTACATCAAGTACATAAAGTCACAGGAGTTAAACAAAGATTAACTCTCTTTTGATGCAATTACCCCTGCCACTCAGCTGCAATTTCAGTTATTCATATGCAGTCAAAAGCTACAGTTATCTGAAAATTGCTTTGGTATATGACGCTTAACAGCTTGAATAACTGGTGAACATTTTTTAGAATATGAAAGAAATTGAAACCTTCTCTGAAATATAGTGCCTGGAAACTCCAAAGTACTCCATCCATGAAGAAACAAGGGGCAGATATCAGCGGATTGTGTACGGCAGGAATGATCTCAATTCTATCCTACAAGTTGCTGAAAGCATGATCAAACCATCCTTGTAGTTCATCTTACAAAGAAGAGCTATCAAATTATAACAGCCCTTATCAGCTGAAGTCAAGAATCAACAATGGAGACAAGATGACTACTGTATAATTCTTAGATGCAACAGCTAATTAACATTAAAACTGGCTTCAGCCCTAATTTCCAGGCAGGTGACTTTGATTTATTTTGCTAGGGATCCTCTGAAAAATTCCATGAAATCAACTGTAATGGTTTGTGGAAATGACCTTGGAGACAGGGGAGAGACCCACAGCCAGGGGAACCGTCATATAAGAGGCAGCTTTGCCTGCAGAAGGAATGGGGGAGTGGCAAACATCTCAGGCTACAAAGGTGATGGGGAAGAAATGTACTTGCAGACTTGCAAGATTCTATTAATGTAACCTTACAATAAAGTAGAATTAGTTCATCTGGGTGTGCTTCCTGTCTGCAAGGCTGACACCAATAGCAATGCATGCTACATTTTTTGTTCCATTACAAAGACCTTCTACATAATTATTCTTTGGGGGGAGGGGGTGTTCTGTTTTTCATTTTCATTTCTGCAGTCTTCTCAGAACAAATCATGTTCAAATATAACTTCTCTTTTGGAACAGCCTTAGATCTAAGAAAGACTCCATTAATTAGAACACCACTTTAAGCCAACTGTCTTAGGGAACACACCACTAATATGACTTGATCTAAGGAGCTTTTCTATGTTTCTCAAGCAAGTAGGGTTAACACTTTGATTAATGTAAGAGTATCTGCAGTTTGATGGAACAGTGTTTTGAATAAAGTATCTTCCCCCAATTACATGAAATTAAGGAGCATCTTTAATGGTCCGTGACTTTTTAACTGCTACCTAAACCTTCATAAAGAGGTAAAAATGCTGTCCCTATTTCTTTCAGGTTTCATTATTTACTAGAGACAAATATAATCGGTACCATTTCTTGAACTATAGCTTTCAGATTCACCTTTTCATTCCTTTCAGTGAGCCAAGCGTTTTTGTATGTATGCATTTGCCAGAAATTTGCAGCCAATTCTGGCATACATTAACTTCTTTAAGTCAGAAAACAAGATGGCTAATGAAAAACTGGATTTCTTGCCTGAGTTTTGAATAGAACATGAGTAGACCGACCATATCTAAGCTGCACAGATCTGGATGACTGCTAAATGGTAGCACCGAGAGATGGAAAATCCTAATTCTTTGCTGCCATCTAATTATAGTCTGGAACTTGCTGCTAGATATGGTAGACCTAACAGTGGGTTCCAGCCAGACTTAGCTACATCAAGCCTCTTTCCAACCTCCTTCGATAGGATTTCCTTGAGTCTGTTCTGCTTAAAGACCCTCTGATAGCTGATCTTAAAACAGCAGCAATATCGGATGCTACATCTCTCATATTTTGGACATTCCATTTATCCTATCCTCAAGGCTTACTATAGAGCAAAAGGAGGGATCATCATTCATTTCCACATTTGCCTAACAGTTTTTCCCCCCACCAGAAATAACTCCCTATGAACAGAAGTATCTTATATTTTCTGGGAAAATAAAAGGAAGTGGAGAAAATTGTAAATGATTGCAGATATCAGTGCTGAATAATTTAGATTAGCCATTACTGGAGGACTGCTACAGTATTTACCTACAAAATCTGAATTGAACTTCTCACTTTTTTCTTTCCTTCTCCTTTCCTCACACTCTTCCAGCTATATCTCTTTCTCTTTCTTTTCTTTCCCAGTGCAACTTCCCTTTCTTCCCACCCCATTTCCATTCTGTTTGTTATCCATCCATCCATCCATCCGTCCATCCATCCATCCATGTTTCTGCTGGAAGAATGAAGATGAATAATGTTATCTGGTATAAGCAGTTTGTATGTGTGAGAAAATGGGTGGTAAATGCAGGGAGGAGATCAGTGAATCTCATAAATGGGGTAATTAATTTTAATCAGCAATTATTAATCCAATTAATACTTAATGTTTTGCCTTAGCTAGCCCAGCACGTTTGTGTTGGCTGGCTAGAATATGTGCACACATTCACATCGACACACAAGTGAGTGAAACATATAATTTATTGGCTTTATCAATGATTTTAGATAGAGTTGCCAAAGCAGCCACTCTCCAGAAATTTTGTCTGCATTTACCTTTTTTTTATATCTACTCTTCTTTTTGAGGAGATAATCTTACATTCAGCCATATCTTCGTTTGAGTAAATATTCCAGTAGCACACATTTTTGTACATAGAAAATGTTGGATTCTACCAGCGCCCTCCCAAATACAGTGAATAATTGGGGTTCCCAGGATTTCTGGTTAACATAACTAAGATGGAGAAGGCTGGAACAGGTTGTTCTGAACAAGAGGAATCAATGGTATCTCCTGGAAAAAGGTTTCCTATATTGCCAAAAGATTTTTCCCAGCTAGCAATTAATAGCAAATGCTTCTTGCCATTGGAGGTAACAGTCAACACCAAAGTTCTTTGGCCTTTAAAAGAGGGCATCTCAGGATCAAAGTTAATTTCAAACTATTTCATGTATAAAAGGAACCCACAGAGAGAAGGTGAGCTAGGAAGGCAACAGTCAGAAAAAGCAGCTTTGTTGATGATCAGCAGAAAAGAACCGTGTCCTGCTATACGTATGTGTACAGCAACTCCTAACTTCGTTTCCAGAAAGTGTGCTGGGGGGCTTTGTGATGGGAAAACCACACAACAAAACAAAGATCATAGCCCCTGAAAGGCTGAGGTATGTATCATAAATTTTCTTGGCTCAGAACCCTTTTTGTCAAATGTATTTAAAAAGTGTTGCTCCCACTGAAAGGAATACAACAAAGAAAAAAAATGTTCATATGTGATTATTTGTTTGTTTGTTTATTTATATTTCAAATTGGTTACTGCCCATCTCACTGCAGAGTGACTCTGGACGGTTTACGGTAAAAAAAATGAATTAAAATAGAATAAATATGAATTAAAATACATTAAAATACAACAAAATTCCTATATAAAAAATAAATGGCTTCCAAGGAACTGATGTTAACTAGAAGTTATTAGACTTGGGGAGCATCTTCAAGGTGCCAGCTACCCCCAGGGTTGGTTATATCCCTTCTTGCCCCATTATATTGTATTTCTTTCACTTTTTTGTTAAAGCACTTTCTATGTCTTTCTTTTCCCCCTTCTTCTCAATAATAAATAAATAAAGTGGACTTGCAGATTCCCCCCACTAAGAAATGAAGAGTTGGAGAAGGGGAACAGAAAGATTGTTAGAAAGGGAGAACCAAAGGCAAATATATGCTGTATTACAAATGTACGTTACTCCACAGGAGACAGCACAGATAGAAATGAGAACCAGTCAGTGTTTGTCGCCTACTCCCAGTTAGTACTGAATTGGTATAGCTAGAGGAAAAAAATCCACATAAAGGTTTGGATATTAATCTATCACCAAATGTAGGCATACATTAATTTATTAATTTGTACCTGATTTGCACACACACCCACAAATAGCATGGAACAAACATTAAAATCCAACCAGATAAAAACTAAAGCTGGACAGAATATTGTTAATGAAAGCAGTCTTCTGGATATGATGGTGCTATAGCTAGACCTCTATCTTCAATCTCTGCCAACTTCCCACAATTTATAAATTGTAATTATTTACTTGCTACGCTACCTGTTACTATCAGAACCATAAGCAAATGACTATTTTGATGACCAGGCAGGGGTTGTTAGTTTTCTATCTGGATGGGATCCTGGAAAGTTCCACCACCTTCTTTTTCCCTTAAAGCGACTATGTGAGCAGGTGATGAAAAGACATGAGAATTCTTCTTCTCAAGATTAGAAAATATATAACAGCTACTAAAGACAATCTTATACATTTAAAATGGAAGTGACCAAGAACAGAATCTCTCAACTGGAAAATCATGAGAAGTCACTCTATGCCATCTAAGACTGATTGACTAGAAGTGGTCAAGTGTCTTCAGGATCAGGTAATGAAGTTTTGATACCAGAGATATTGGCTCTTCTGAAAGATTATAAGCTTCCGTAGATACTTGACATTTTAGTAATCCTTCCCAACAGAAATACAGCTTTCTTTCCTCTGCATTTAGGAATTGCTGTTAGCTAGATTATTTGATTTCTCATTCTTTGCCATCTAAAGTTAAAGCATGCAGTGTGGATGCTATTAAAAATTGACTTGCTTCCATGAAGTTTATTGCTCTAGTTCATGAAAATTTACATAAATTCTTTAAGTGATCTTTTAGTGTATCTTTGCTACATGATAACAAGGAATAGGAAATGTGTTGTTTTACACTAACAGGGACTCAGTTATATTACTGTTTTTGGTATGGGAAACTACTAAGCACTTATCTGAGGCTGCATTATTGCACAGACTTCATATGAAAAGAAGCAACAATTGATCAAAACTGAATTTTTAGAGAAAAAAGTTAAAGAAATCTTATTGCTTTAGGCATCCCATTTATCTCCAGACCGATATAGATCTTTGGCCTCTGCTAAATATGAATTTAACAAGCTTTATTCGTCTAAAACAGACCTTTTATTCTACTTCATATGGCAACAATAATAGGAAAAGGGAGAGGAAGTTAGTAAGTTATTGGCTTTTAAACTTAAATTAAGCAATATAATATTGCACATCTATTTAGGATATAAATGTAAAGGTGTATACAAATCCCAGACTCATTAATCAGGAATCATTTAAATCTTGTTCTACTCTATATAATACTAATTCTTCATCAACAGAAGATAAGATAGACACTTTTTTACAGAGAGTAGGTTTGTCGCATTCATCCCAGGATCAAGTCTTACTTCAGTTCTGTTGCTTCAAGAAATTATCACTATAATTAAATCTGTGAAGTTGGAAAAGAGTGCTTGTCCCAATGGCTTGGGATCAAAAATAGATTAGCTTGTTGCCTCCCATTTTACTTGAAGTCTGTAGTGAAGCATTTTCAAACAAATCTCTGACTTTTAGTTTAATCAGACAAGCATCATAATGATGCCCAGACAAGACAAATATCAACTATTTGTTCTAATTGCAGACCTATTTCCTTGATAAACATAAATACTAAAATATTAACCACTACTACTTTGGCCTACAGATTACAGGGTGTTCTTCCAACTATTATACACCCAGTTCAGGGTGAATTTATACAGGGCTGCCAAACTTCTGACAATATCAGATTTTTCACTGATGTTCTTGTTTCTATTCCAAATAGACAAGACCTAGCAGATATAATTCTTTTGGACACTGAGAAAGCTTCTGATATGGTCTCTTGACAGGTTCTGAAGTAGGCTTTGATTTATTTTTGATGTCTGCAAAGTTTTATATTTGGGATTGGCATGATTTATTCAACTCCTAAATCACAGGTGATTATTAACAATGTGTCTTCTCTATGGATGAATTTATACATCAAGGATGCCTTATTTCTCCTTTTCTTTTTAATGTGGCTCCCTTGCCTGTATAATTAGAAATTCTAAAAATATGAATGGAATTACAATGGGGGCAAAGTGTAAGATTTTATTATATGCTGATGAAATGTTTATAAATAGATTGGGCATGTTCTTAATCTTATCTCATTAATGCAGTCTGAGATTCTGCCTGGTTAACTATATAAACTGGTATAAATCACATTTGATGCTACTAGATCACAGTAACAATTTAGAAAAGTATAAGAATTGAGGTTTTAGATTCTGTTCAGTCTCCTTTGTTTATCTTGGTCAAAGAAGTTCCAGAAACCCTTTTCAACTGGTAAATAAACTTAACTCTTGTTTTGATGCAGATGAAAAAAGCTCTGGACAGATGATCTAAAAGTGTTGACCATCCTCAAGGAAATATTTCAAAAAGTGACTGGATTTGGTGACTTCATTTTCCCACCTCTCTCCCCATCAGGTAAGTCCAATCTTCCCCACTGTATCCTTCCTTTCCTCCCATTTACACTGTCAGTCATATAAATATCATATACAAATAGAGATTCAGATGTCTTCATTTTTCTCAGCAAAAAAAGAGAAGGAAAATCTGGCAAACTTAGCGTGTATGAAGCCCAAATAACTTATTGCATGGAAAAGAAAGGGACGTGGTGGAGAAAAATGTAATGTGTGGTAAAGTTCTGAGTCATTATCTGTAATTAACTGGTAGTGGCATCAGCTGAACTGTTGATGAGGCAGAGATATGGTTGCAGACATGCTTCTAGTGAAGCAGCTAATCGATTTGATGGAATGACTGTGGGTGGCAAAGGGGGGAACGGTCATTAACTTTCTGCCAAAGAATGAGCAACTGTTATTCACAATGACAAGAGATGGCATGAGAACAGATATTTTTGGGATGAGTGGGGGAATTAAATCCTCAAGCACTTTTTGATTTGAGGGAACATTCTAATTTGGGGGGGGGGGGTTCCTATTTTTTTCCCCCCTAACCTTCAACATTTGAGTTACAGCTGCTTTGGATTGTGGAAAAAATAGATGGAAAGGTAGAGGGATAAAGAGATGGATATAGAGATGAAGAGGAGAGAAATACTGATATAACTAAAGAAGAATATATGATAGTGAGGAGACCCAAGAGAAGATGAGGTAGGGAGATAAGAAGACTAGTTTGGACAAAGCAATGTTTTAATATCTTACATTCTATTCATAAAGTTTAACACTGAGTCATGTTCTTGGATCCAGTGTTGCTTTCCTGCTAATGGAAGGCATCTTTCACTCATGGTAGAACTGTTTTTAACCTAGAAGAAAACTGGTACGTTAGAAGGGGAAAATTCTAATAATTTTACAGAAGTTCTCCTTCAATCTAATTTACAATCCATCAGTATAATGCACATACACACATACCCACACAACCACAGAGATGAGCCAGCCTATCAACTGCCTTGTATAAGCTATCCATTCATACCTCTGACAAATACCACCTCTACTTCTTTCAGCAGTCCAATGGCTAAAGAGGAAAAAGGAGGGAGAATATGGCATTGGACACACTTACTGAGGCCATTTGGCCCTTCTACCCCTCATGGTCATCCAGGATTTATTATCTCAGATAAAATGTGGCTCTCACCTATTCTGTGTGATGGCTAGTTGAGGAAAATCAGAGGAGGAGGGGCATGTATGGGAAGAAGAGTAAGGAAAAGTTCCAGCGAGATCACCCACCAAGCCCAATTCTTTATATGGGATTTGTCATTGTCAAAACTTTAGTAAAGATTCATTTTTGTGACATATACATGCCCCCCTTCTTTGTGCATATGTATTTTCTGCACTGAACAAGGTAATGCAACTGAAAGTTTTAATGACTTATTACTCATCCTGGAAGGCTGTTGAGAGAATAAACAGTGGCCAACCCTGTAATGTTTTTACTGACAATAGAATAAGCCTGGAGATCAATATTCAAGCAGTATGAACATGTCAACAGAAAGAAAGTCAGGCTAGGAAATGCCACTTTATATTGTGTCTACTCTGTGCATTTTCTTCTTAATAATATGTGATAAAGTCGAGAAAGGGGAGACAAAACGCTTTTGTGCTTCTAAATGCCTGCAGTTTCTCACAGAGCTTCACAGCTGGGATTATTCCACTTTTCAAAATATATTCTTAGCATATAAGAGCTAAAGAAAAATATATATTCTGAAAAAAATATATTCTTTGGTACGTTGCTTCCATCATTACAAAGCTGTGCAGTCCTATAGATTCCTGAGTTCTAGTTTTTGTCTTTTATTTAAAAAAGTGAATTAGATATGAAACTTAACTTGAAAACATTTCAGAGTATTTAATCCCAAGTAGAACCCTGTGTTTTATCAAAGTGTTAACCTCATGGCTAATAATTCCTCAGATCAGTATTTGCAACATTAAATACAGTTACTAGAGTTTAGTCCCATTGGATAGAATAAGACTTATTTCCAAGCAAATATACATTCCAAGAGTTTGCACTGAATTCCTCTAGCAAATGAATCAAAGTTCAGAAGCTAGGTATGCAGGTCAACAGATGGAGAGGGTTTTCATTCCCCCAAAGGAAGACTACAAGAGCTCTGAATACAATCCAGCATTCATATCTTATTAACTCATGTGCCAAACAGCCAATCAACTAATGAACGCTAAAACTGAATCTAAATCTGTTTATTTCCTTGTTAATTTATCTGTTCATTTCCTTTATCTCCTTGTTATGGATCATATGTGAATACTAGGAATAGCCTTCAGCCAGCTTCAGTAATCAACATATTAAACATGGAAACTTCATAATCTGTAACTCTGTAATTTTTGGTTCCATTTGTCTAAAGGTCATGAATGAACAGATCAACCGCTCACGTTCATCTTCAATGGTTTTTCATTTTGTAGCATCAGTGCTGGCTGAAAAGTGATCTAATTTGCTCATATCCTCAATATATGACAACATGGGCCATTTCATCACCCCCAAATCCCACAAATTTTCCTTCCTGGAAATCTTTCAGTATAGGATATATGGATCTATTATCAAGGATTGATGTAATTAGCCAAGCCATCTGATAAACATAATATAAATCTTCCTTCCTTATGACATCCACCCTGATTCCCATAGATACGGCAAGACAATAATGAAACATCCACAAGCATCTCCCCATTAGTGATAGATTCAGCTCAGGAAATGCTCATGTTACAGCTCCAGTTTATCAATTAAGTAAGAAAATCCTAAGACTTGCTATTGAATTGCAAGTGTATTGGATGCAAATGCATTGATACATGACACATCATATCTACTAGCAGTGCAGCTTTGGATGAATATAGGATGTACACATTGGCCTAGCTGTGAATACCTTTGAAATTAGCTATTACTTAAAAGGGGCTGCTTACCTGGTGAATTTAGCCATTTCTTTAAAATCCAAATTGAATTACTCTCTCTTTTCTTTCCGCCCCCTTTCCTCACATCCTTCCAGTTATATTCTTATCCTTTTCTCTTTATTTCCTTCCCCAATACACATTCCCCTTCTTTTCACCCCATTTCCACCCCTTGTATTGATTGATTGATTGATTGATTGATTGATTGATTCAGCCATTTCTGCTGGTATGAGGAAGATGAATTATGTTTTATTGCTTATTTGCTATTTATATATTTATGCATATGTGATTGCTTTTTATATGTGAGAGATGAGTAGTATATGCAGACCAGTTAATCTCATAAATGGGATAATTCATTTTAATCAGTTGTGATTAATCAAATTAATATTAATTTCTTATCCTGGCCCAGCACTTCATGGCTTCTGGTTAGTATGTGTCTACACATTCATATATACATACCAGTGTGTCAAATATACAAGCCTATTATTGCAAGGAAGTGAAATATAACTAAATTTGTAGATCACTTTTTCAAAACCTAAACTCTGGAGCAAACACTGTCCTAGACGAGATAGAATATATCTCTGTATATTCTGTACAGAGTGTCTTGTATGTGTCTACAATATGTCTGTAGTCTTTATAGATGTCTTGATCTTTCTCTAGCATCATATGTTAGAGGGTGTGTTTTTTTTAATTCAATTCAGGTACTGTACTGTAGTCTGTATGTATGTATGTATGTATGTATGTATGTATGTATGTATGTGTATTTGTTGTTCAGTCGTTAAGTCATGTCTGAACCCATGAACCATATTGCGCCAGGCCTTCCTGTCCTTCACTGCCTCCCTCAGTTTGCTCAGTTTCATGCTTATTGCTTCAGTGATGCTATCTAACCATCGCATCCTCTGCCGTCCTCTTCTTTTGCCTTCAATCTTTCCCAGTATCAGGGTCTTTTCCAAAGAGTCCTCTCTTCGCATTAGGTGACCAAAGTATCTGAGCTTGAGCTTCAGTATCAATCCTTCCAATGAGCAATCAGGGTTGATTTTCTTTAAGACTGACTGGTTGACCTCCTAGCAGTCCAGAGGACTCTTAAGAGTCTTCTCCAGCACCACAGTTCAAAGGCATCAATTCTTCGGCACTCAGCCTTCGTTATGGTCCAGCTCTCACAGCCATACATTACTACTGGAAAAACCATAGCTCTGACTACAGCAGTACAGCTGGGTGAATTTAAGTATTTAGACCAGTGCTTTTCAACCTTAGCTGCTTTAAGCTGTGTGGACTTCAACTCCCAGAATTCTTACAGCTTAAAGCTGCCAAGGTTGAGAAACACTAGTCTAGACAAAAGCAACACCATGGGGACACAGCAGAAAAAAGATGTTGCAGATATGTCTGTAGCATGGGAAATAGGTGCAAATGGAGAAGGGCCAAATGTCTTGTAAAATATACAGTATTAAATATGACACTAAGCTATTATAAGCAGTATTTGCTTATATTATCCCTTGTATTTTGTTCAAAGATCTGGCTCCTGACTTGGATCATGCCCTTTCCAAGCAAGCATTTGCTTATCTAAAATGAAAGAGGCTGGGAAGATGATATGGAATCACAGAGTCAGAGAAACATAGAGTTGAAAGTGATCTCAAAGATCATCTCATCCATATAACTCACAGATGAGTTATAGAACAACTTACAAGTATTCACAGAAACTCCCATGCATAATAATGTGTATGATTGTATGTAGACCCCATATTTGTTCTGAGAGCAAAAGATCTACATGGGGGTCTCCCCTCATTTCTGCCCTGCAACAGGCCTGGGTCCAAGTCTAATTCCTGAAGCATGATACTTGACTGGGTCACAAAATATTCTGATCACACATTCATTGCATGCAGATACTTGCTTTGGTCATCTAATACGAAGAAAGGACTCTTTGGAAAAGACCCTGATACTGGGAAAGATGGAAGGCAAAAGGAGAAGAGGATGGCAGAGGATGAGATCGTTAGATGGCATCACTGAAGCAATGAGCATGAAACTGAGCAAACTCAGGGAGGCAGTGAAGGACAGGAAGGCCTGGTGCAACATGGTTCATGGGGCCACGAAGAGTCGGACACGACTTAACAACTGAACAACAAATATATATATATAGACTACAGTACAGTACCTGAATTGAATTTTTTTTTAAAAAAACCCTCTAACATATGATGCTAGAGAAAGATCAAGACATCTAGAACAGTGTTTCTCCACCTTGGGAACTTTAAGAATGTGTGGACTTCAACTCCCAGAATTCCCCAGTTGGCTGAGGAATTCTGGGAGTTGAAGTCCACACATTCTTAAAGTTCCCAAGGTGGAGACACACTGATCTAGGGAATGAAAGGATCCAGCAGTGGAAAGAGGTTATTTCTGTGGCTACCCACTATAAAATGGTCTCCATATGTTAATTCACAATATAAAGGAGAGTTACCATTTCCATATTTTAAAGAACTTATCAAACAGAATTTATTCCTGAAAACTTGCTGAGCAGTTGTGACTCAGAATTAGGGGCTGGGCAATTGTTTTCTTTGAGTGGAATTTTTCATCTTATGAATTGCAAATTGTTCAGCCCTATTTCTGTATCCGTTTATTAGGAATTCGAGAAAAAACACTATGAGAGTATTCCAAAATACTTTATATGTACGTCTAATAAACATGTGTGTTTAATAGATAAACTTCTCTATGCACTTTTGATTTTGTTCACGTTCTGCAAACTGCTTGGCCAGAACAAAGACATTTTCTTCATTATTAAATGGATGCTTTCTTCATTTAAGACAGAGTGGCTCTGGGGTTTCAGTCCTCTTGGATCTGATGAGATGCCATCTTTTACTCTAGATAGGGTAGCCCTCCCACAGACAGAGGGATCCAATTTGGGGGTCCTCCTGGACTTGAGGATCCTGGTCAAAAAGCAGGTGGCAGCCAGGGCTGTGGTGGGGGGCTTTGCATAATTGCATTCCTGGACTGGAAGGCCTTCCTCAGTCACTCACACCTGGGTCACTTCCCAGTTGGACTACTGCAATGTGTTCTACATGGAGCTGCCCTTGAAGACTGGTCCAGAATGCAGCAGAGGCATGTGCAGTTCTGGGAGCTCCATGGGTTGCTCATATTATACCACTGCTGCATGAGCTGCATTGGCTTCCAGTTTCTTTCCAGGTGCAATTCAAGGTGCCTTTTAAAGCTCTGAATGACATACAGCCAAGTTGATTAAAGGACTGCCTCTTCCCGAGGATATCCATCCATTTCACCAGGTCTGATAGTGTCAGCCCCACTAGGTAGATCAGAACAGGAAAACAATGTCACAGGAGGGGTAAAACTACTTTTATTGAGATTGGCTATGATAATATCTCATTACTCTGAACTAAATGTTTCAGCCCCTTTTGTCTAAGTAATGGTTCTTGAATATTTCTATCAAGGTCCTCTTTCTTACAATCTACAGATATGCTCCAGGTCCTTTCCCTTAACTGTTGACGTCTGGTGGGACCCAGGAAGTGTACCTTCTCTGTAGCAACCCCTACAAGCATTGAGGTAGGGTTTGGAGTCCAGTGAAATAGAATGTGGATGTATGGAGGAGTGTTTGCTTTTTGGTAACAAAACCCAGGTGTTTTTGTTATGGTTTTGGGAAGTGGATTGATGTTTTTATTGTTGTTACGTTAGCTACCCAGAGTTATGGCATGATGGACAGTCATATAAATCTTCTAAGTAAATAAATAAACAAATATTTCTTTGATATACATATTTTTGTGCATATTATGTTGAATTGCAAACCATCTTGGAATATTCTGAAAAGTGTTGTTTTCAGTGTGCCACTATATTCCAGATTTTCTTATATAGTCTGGAAGTAGAGAATCGACATATTTATCTCAAAGTACTGCTGAAGCTGTTTTCTCATCCTTCCCAAATCATAATGGATGGTACTACGATAGCACAGTAGGGAGAGCTTCACAACTTTAAGCATGCAGAAAAAACAACCCTAATTCTGAAAGTTTATTTAATCTACATCTGTCTATAGGGCAAAAATAATTTAACACACATAAATGATGCAGCCAAAGACAGAAATTTTTGAGAATCGTTAGTGAGCAAAAGCTAAAAAGAAAATGTTTTTTTTCCAAAGAAAGCATTGTTTGTATAAAATGCTGATCCTATTAACAAGCTTGAATACATAAAAACACATTGGTTGCTAAACCAACAACACAAGGCTATTCTAAACAACACCACACATTCAAAAGCAAAACGAGGTTTATAAAGGTGATGTATTTAAACATCCATTTCCATGTTTCCATTCCTTGTTCATGCTTTTAATAGGTCCCCTCCTTCTTCAGAGGCCATTTAATGAAGCAATAAATTAATTTGTACTTTGAGTGAACTCTTTAATCCCTTTTTGTTCTTTCCCTCCTCACAAATCTATGCACACTCCAGAATGTGCATACATTAGCATAAGGCTACATTAATTACTCCACATTTCAGCTAGGACAAGCCTGTTGCTCCAATCAATCTCAATGAGTCACATTGGGAAGGTGAATAGCACCAGTTAGCCTTATCAAGACAACATAATAGAACCAAAATGTATCCTTGCCACCTGTTGTGGGTGTGATTTATCCTCAACATCTAAAACAAAAAGCAGAAAATATGGGCAGACTAATAAATATCAATTATCTTAATGATGTGTGGACAAATGAAATGCTCTGTTTTCTGTGAAACTGAAATGGGTGTTTATACAAGGGAATGAGGTGGGGTGAGCTGGTAAAAGCTCCACAGAATAAATAGATCTGCTTCCTAGTTTACCCTCTGTGCTACAGTTTAGTAAAAGGGCCTGTATATCTTTTGGGGTAAATTTGGAACCAATTTTTGAACTCTTTAAGAGTCTCTGAGAACAATATTTCCAAAGCTCAGGGCTCAGCCGAATTCTTCATGTGGAACAATCTTAAGGAAGAATGTTCCTGAATGTATGAAGAAAGGAGGGATATGAACACTCACCAAATACCTCAGCTCAAGCCTTAAACATAACAAGAGGACACACTTTAGCAGGGCCTGAAGATAATAGTTCCATTACCATGAGGCTACATTGTAGTAGTTTGGAATTAATTTAGAAAAAAATACATGTGGGGACAAACCTAACGTCTGTCTGAAACTCTGCAGAAGAACCATATTTTTCCCCAGGACTGTCCAGTTGCCTTTTAGAGCTCCCATGTGTTCCCAGGAAAGGACACAGCTATTTTAAAGTATTTATTTATCTTATCAAATTTATATGGCCGCCCATCTCACACAGTGACTCTGGGTAGTATACAACAAAGCCAACCATTAAAACTGAATATAAAAACCAATTAAAAGAATTAAATAACTAGCATAAGTAAAACCAAGATTGTGAGAGGGTTAGTTAAGATGTCATACATGGTGCGACTGACATGCGGGCTTTCTGCTGTCAGGGGATCCCCAGGCCTGATGAAAAAAAAACACACATATTTTGAGGTCTTTCTGAAAGGCCATAAGGGTTGGGGCTAATCTTACCTCAGGAGGCTCATCCCCCTGAGCGTGTCTCTTGGGTCCTGTCAGATGGAATGCCTTAACGGATGGGACCCACAACATGCCTCTCCTGCTGGACCTGATGGGATGGGTAGAAGTAATCAGGGAGAGGCTGTCCCTTAGACAGCCTGGCCCCGTGCCATGTAGGCCTTTAAATGTCAAAAACAGCACCTTGAATTGCACCTGGAAGCAAACTGGCAACCAGTGCAGCTCACGGAGCAGAGGTGTAACACGTGTCCTTCTAGGAACAACCATAACTGCCTGTGCCACGGCACTTTGCACCATCTGAAGCTTCTAGATACTCTTCAAGGGCAGCCCCATGTAGAGCGTGTTACAGAAGTCAATTCAGGAGATGACCAGGGCACGAGTAACTGAGTAAAGGCTCACAATCCAGAAATGGTACAACACGAAGTTGCATAAAGGCCCTCCTGGCCACGACCGCTACCTATTCCTTGAGTAGGAGTCATGATTCCAGAAGGACCCCCAGATTGTGCACTGGGTCTGTTTGGGGCAGTGCAACCCCATCCAGTCCCAGAGAGGGTGAAGCCCCAGAATCAGAAGGCCCTAAAACTCAGGGCCACTCAGTCTTGCCAGGATTCAGTTGAAGGCTGTTGCTCCCCATCCAGAGCCCCACAGCCTCCTGGCAACGGGGCAGGACATTAACAGCAACAGGGATGGAAAGACACAACTGAATATCACCAGCATACTGATGATGCCTCAACCCATGGCGATGGATGATCTTCCTCAGCAGTTTCATCTAGATGTTAAACAGGAGCGAAGAGGGCACCGAACCCTGTGGCACCCCACATAGCAGGGGCTGAGGGCAGGATCTCTCACTCCCAGTCAACACTGACTGGAATCGGCCCATAGGAAGGAAGCAAACCAGCACCATATGGTGCCATCTACTCCCAAACCCTGAAGCCAATCCTGAAGGATACCATGGCTGATGGTATCAAAAGCTGCCGAAAGGTCAAGAAGAGCCAGGATGGATGCACTATCGCCATCCCACTCCTGCCAGAGGTCATCCAAAAGTGTGACCAATGCCATTTCTGTCCCATGTCTGGGCCTGAATCCATACTGAAAGCGGTCCAAATAATCTGCTTCATCCAGGGTCCATTGAAACTGCTCCACAACCACCTTCTCCACAACCTTCCCTAAAAAAGGGAGGTTGACACTGGTTGAATGTTGTTGAGTATGTTGGGATCCAGTGATGACTTCTTGAGGAGGGTCAATGCCTCCCTAAGTGGCAAAGGAACAACCCCTCTCTCTAGGATGAATTCATCACCGCTAGAACTCACCCACATGTCACCCCTAGGCAGCCTTGGATAACCAGGAGGGACATGAGTCTAAAGAGCAGGTAGCCAAGCTCACAGTCCTAAGGATACTGTCCACTTTCTCAGGCCTGACAGGTTCAAACCATTCCCAGATAACAGAGTAAGACTGCTCCAGGCATCTCCATAGGACCTGCACCAAGGCTGAAGTCTAACTGGGAACAATCCAAGTGATTTTTGTCTGACAGATGCTCTGAAAATTCCTCTGTGTGGCCTTGTAGGTGAATCTCTGGGTCCCCCTGGCCCAAAGGGCTTGGGTCACCCAGAACAAGGCCAATGGGTGGCAATCACTCTGACTAACCTCCTTGCAGTGGCCCCCACAAGGCTCCCACTGTAGATATAAGTCCATGGGAACTGGGGAAACACGCTGCTCCACCCCTTCAGTATAAGCTGCCCAAGACGAAGTCCAACACACATGCTCTGGATCAGCTTTGAGGCAGTCCAAAAGAGAGGCAGGTAGGTCCCAATGCCAATACCTCCAACCAGTCATCGCGTCTTCACAACTTCACAACTGTAAACAGCATCCAAACAGCATCCAAACAGTCAAATGAAGGCTGCAGTTTCACCATCATCCACTTTTGCTGCCATCTTGATCCCTCCAAGGTCCCTCCACTCTGGCACCTTCCCACTCCAAAACCCTCACTTAGAAGTGAATCTGAAGCTTTGGACAACCATACTAAATTGTAGATCATGTGCAAGTGCATCCATGGAAACTTAATTCCCAGAGATCCGATGAAACCAGCAGATGTGTTAGTTCATTCTCAATAGGGAGACATGGCCCAGGCCATTCTGTAAAGTAGAGACTGCCTGTGCAGTGAGACTAGCATTTACAGGAGACAGAGATATTTGCTTCCCAGGTACTTCAGCTGTTCGAGCCCAGCTTTCACACAGCAGAGAGAGCTCCTGCTTCCTCCCCCAGCTCCTGTCAACCCAGCAGATCGAAAACTTACGTGAGTAGATAAATGGGAACTCTCACTCCAGTGGGAGGAAAAATGCTGGTGGCGCCTTGCAAAAGGAGTCGGGAGCAGTTGCCAGTAGTGCGGAAGCCACGCACGCCCGAAAAAGGCGTGAAGCAACGGAAACCCTGCCTCCTGCGCTCGCCAGCTGGGCTCTGCTCTAGGAGGGAGGCACTGGCAAACCACTTCCGAAAACACCTTGCCTTGAAAACTGCAAGGACTCGTCCAGGCAGTCACCATAAAGTCGGTCACGACTGAGTGTGGATTAAAAAAAAAAAGATGAATCTGAAGTATTTGTTGTACGTAGGGAAGCAGAAGGAATATTTTGTAGGAAAAAGATCCTTACAAGCAGCCACATTGTTATCTGGATCAATGGGAAACTACTGCTGGTAGAATTTACAGGTCAAAAATATGAGTAAATCTCTAGAACTCCTTCTCTCCTTCTCTTTCACACATATATTATAATGTTGTGTCTTTCTATAAATATAAATCAGGATAGGATGTGATCATTTTCACAGAGTATGGACAGGATCCATGTTACATGCTACAACATTATTTTAAGAAATAGCACTTGGGTCCTGCTTGAAGATCATCTGTGGCTGTGGTCCACTACAAGACATTGGGAAGGATGGATGCAATCTTCTCACAGATATCTCCCTTTGCAAATGCCACATCCCTATCCTACCTGACTTTCTCTATTTGTAAATGATTATTTCATTTTTAAAATGATGTGGAGGAGTTGGCGTGCTATAAAGTACCCACCTTCAACATTGTCTTTAGTTTCAAGAATGCTCCTGGCCCGTACTTCATCATCACTTGTGTGATGTTTCTTCACCCCTCTTTGCAAATCACAGCACCTCCCAAAGGTAGATGAATGATTCCCTCCTTTCAAAGACTGGCTATTAATTGGTTTGGAACCATGTGTCCTAATTTACAGAGAAAAATCCATTTGAAGGGTTACATAGCCCAGATCTTACTTTAGTAAAATGATTGATTGTTAGATAGATAGATAGATAGATATGTATAGATGATAGATGATAGATAGTTATGATATAGATGATATAGATAAGCAGCAAAGCTTTGAACTTGTCTATCAATAAATTCAATTGCACCTGGTCAACAGGTTGAGCAGACACACAGATCATTTGATACAGTCCTCTCTTTGGGTGATGATTTTATTTGGGGGTGATAACATAAATGACCATCCAAATGTTTTGATAACGAGACCAATTCATCATATCAATATCCCATTTTTTTCCAGAATCTGGTGACATAACTTAGAACTAAAAAGGCACACAAAAATAGATACGGGGAAAATGCATTCCAAAATGTAGAGGTCAGGCAACAGTAAGCCCACACTAGCTTATTCATTAACAAAACAATGCTTGTAAGGAGTGTGTACATAGGAGAAGTGGGTCCCCAACTGTTGCAGATGGGAACAGAATGTGTACAAATATACTTTTTTTTCCCCTGCAAAGGCATAAAAAGTGGAACTGAACACAAAACTTAAAGTTAGTAAGATAAACAGTGGGACAAACATGACAGGGATGGACTCATCCATCCATATACCAGTCCTGCTTCCTATAAACCCTATTTTCCCATGTCTGCTTCTAATCTTCTGCTCAAAGCTTCAGTTTGAGATTCAGATTCTCCTCAAATCTTACACTGAAAGTTAACTGAAGTTGAAAGGGTATAGAGTGTTATATTATGGGATCTGGCATGAAGCGGGCCAAGCATAAGGTGCCAACAACTGTATCATTAGGACTTGCTGATAAATAGTAAATATTTGGGTGTACAATTTTCCTTTAGCAAACTTTGCCATCCATGTAGATTTTAATCAGGAGGCATTTGGCTCCCAGGATGGCCAAAAGTAGTCAAGGCCTTGGCATGAGGCCCCTTAAAGCGAAGTCCCATCTGCATAGCATTATCTACATGACTAGTTTTCTCCTCCGAAATCAACAAAACCATATGGTGACTTTCCAATCTGAAAATTATTTCAAATGGATTCCTGTGTTGCAACAGCGCCATGCTTGCTAGCTTTCTGATTTCATTCTGAAAACTTGTTCAAGTGAATAATTTGGTGGAGGACTAAAAAACCTCCTAATTACCTTTAGGAAGCTAGAAACAGCAGCTGGAAATGCCAAGGAGATTTGGGATTTTTATTTGTTTTTGTCTTTAAAAAGAAATAATTGTAAATATGATTTATTGCATAATGTTTTGATGTCGATAGTAAGTGGTTGGTTTTAACCCTGTGCCCTTTCATAAGGTTGTCGCCTGATTGCAGTCCAACAAAGATAGTTGTCTGTCTGTCTGTCTGTCTGTCTGTCTATCTATCTATCTATCTATCTATCTATCTATCTATCTATCTATCTATCTATCTATCTATCTCAGATCTGGATATTAACTATTAGGATACCAGTATGAGAACTCACTAAGGCTGAGAAAGAAAGGAGAGTATTTCTTCATAACTAAGGAAGAGTAGAGAGATGTTTCATTGTCAGGATTATTGGGGGAAAGGGCAGTTAGTCCTTATTCTATCTGGGGGAAAAAAGTACAAAAAACTCACAGAGACTCCACCTTAATGAATTAGCTCATAAGTGATGGTGGGAGTTTGGCTTATGGGTAGTCCTCACTTAGCAACCACAATTGGGACAGGCAACTCTGTTGCTAAGCACCAGGGTCATTACACATGACATCATGTGACTGCAACTTGCAATTTTACTGACGGCTTTTTTAATGACTCTGCTTGTCGGAAGCTGGCTGTGAAGTGCACAAATGGCCATCACGTGACCACACGGATGCTGCGATGGTCATAAGTGTGAGGGCCAGTTGTAATGTTAGCTATTGTCATAACTTCAAATGGTCACTAAACAGGACTGTCATTAAGTGAAGACTGCCTGTATGTAGTTCCTAAGATCCTGTATCTCAATCCCTTATTACTTGACATGAAATCAATTAAAGAAATTCTGTGTAACTCTTGATTCCCTGGCTATGTTCTGCTCTTAATGATCATACCCTTCCATTTCACCAGCAAATGGTAATACCCAGATGACCTTGGCTATCTCAGAAAAGTGGAGCAATGTAAGACTGCATTAGTACTTGGATGGGAGAGCAACCGGAAAGCCCAGGGCTGAAGGCTAGACTGGAAAATCCAAAGAAGAACCTGGAAGAAGGCGATGGCAAACCCACTTCTGCATTGTTGCCCAGGAAGTATCCATATAGTCACTAAGAGTCCAGATGGGATGCAGATGGCACTTGACATGAAAAGGACTTGATTGTTTATGGCAACGTTTCTCAGCTTCAGCAATTTTAAGATGTGTGGACTTCAGCTCCCAGAATTCCCTGAAGTCGACACATCTTAAAATTGTGGACTTTGGTTCATGGGAAATCAGGGAAAGAAGAGAAATGTGTGTGTGTGTGTGTACGTGTGTGTGTGTGTGTGTATTGGAAGTGAACATAAGAGACCATAAAGGCCTATGTATGACTTGTAATAAAAGTGAGCTAAACATTACCTTTCTGCCTCTCCAGATTACCAAATTACTGGTCCCAGAACACAACTTGGTAAGAGTCAGACTACAACAGAGCAAACGTGTAAATACTTAGCCCAGAGCCTGGACCTTTTGTGAGGTGACACCCTCATCAGAAGAATCCTGGTCAATAATAGGGTGAAAATGCTTTTCTCTGCAATACAATAGTATTTTCCAAGCTGTGGATAATAAATGTACATGAAACTACAAAGTGCCTGGGCTGAGAAATTAATCACTGGCCTATAACTGGGGAAATTACTTTCTCTCTTTTAAAATGTTTGAGATTCCCAAATTATTATAACACACCCAAGATGAAGACCAGTATGGAATTATCATTTATGCAGGTCTGCAATCTGCTAAACTGGCATTCTTTCCCGCTATATTACAATGACCTCAAACAGAACCCTCCCCCCCAAAAATTAAAAAATAAAATAAATACAAAAGAATAAAAATATCATGCATTAGGATAATTCTGCCAGCTGCTTGCCAAACAAGCCAATCTAGTTTCATTATTCATCTGGCAAGCAAAGAGATGAGAGAACCTGTCAAATGTTGGTATGGCTGTAATGATCAGGGGACATTTTCTTGTACTGAGGCTATAAGTTAACCTAGCTGATTAGTTCTGGACAATATCATAACAGGCATCTAATGGAACAGATCTAGATTTTCAGCAATTGTTGAGAATTATAACAGCAGAATTTAGCTGACTGTCCAGTGCTGGACAGGGAGCCTTTATCCAAATCTTCATCAGTAATCAGCAGGATTCAGTGGCAAAACATTTCCTGGGCTGTACTAGGTTAGGTGACAAATAAGAATACAGTTTGTATGTTGAGTTCTTTCCTCTCAGGGGGAAAGCCTGTTCCATGCATGTAGAAAATCTTCACACAGTTCGTCATGGATTTCACCATAGCCAAGGAGGGGAGAGGGTTCTTAATAGTTTTCTCAGCATGAACCCATTTCAGCCATCTGGTGGCTATCTGGATATTGCAGCTCAGCTCTAATAGCCCTAAACTATTTGTCAGTGTTCTTATCACTGATAAGTATGACAGTATGTCTAGGCTGTGACATACTAAATTTAAGCTTTGAGGTCCAGTCCTGTCTGCATCAGTGCTTCCGGTGTGTTGAGATTACAAAGCCTAATATTCTGAGTCAGCATGGAAATCGTTCCTTTTATAGACCTTCCTTCCTTCCTTCCTTCCTTCCTTCCTTCCTTCCTTCCTTCCTTCCTTCCTTCCTTCCTTCCTTCCTTCCTTCCCTCCGTCCTTCCCTCCCTCCCTCCCTCCCTCCCTCCCTCCTTCCCACCTTCCCTCCTTCCCTCCTTCCTATCCAAATACTCCCCTACAGAGAATAAATGGACCACATTTATTTTACTCCATAGATTCCTTCCTATTCTGAACGTTCCACAATTATCAGATGTAGCATTTTGGACCCAGCAACTATTCTATCAGAACATTTTCCAATCCACATGTGTGTCTTTTTGTAGAATTTATTAGCCATTATGTAACCTGTGACCCATATAAGCTGTTCTTTTAATGGACATCACTTTGAAAGACTTGATGGTAAATACTGAGATCATTGATATAGGTCAGTAAGTAAGCCCTTGCTGAAAATACCTTGGCAGTTGCCCACCCCAACAATCCCAAAACGACTCTTCAGGGAATAATTCAGTGGAGACTCAGTCCTGAAATGTCAAGTTTTATTTAGTGAGCTGAGCCAAATGGTTGCAATGATGAAGAATTTATTGCTTGGATGTTTAAAACAGGGAAGATCTTAAAAAGCCAATAGCAGGAAATACAAAAGAGAAGAATGAAACTAAAACAGAAGAGCTACCACCAATCTAATTTTATAGTGGAGGTATTTAAGATGAGACTGAATGGCTATCAGCTGGGGTTCCATAGTTGCCATAGATTCTCAGTTTGGACAAGGGTTGGACTAGCTGATCTCCAAGTTCCCTTCCAATCCCTCCTATGGATCTAAATCAGAAATCATCAGTGAGAATAACACCTGAGGGTTGAAAATGAGCAGAAAAAAAGAAAATAACAATAGTTTTCCTGAAACATCTGACTGGGTGTGGCTATATTATTATAATTGTCACACTACTGGAGGGACACATGTTTTTCTGAGCTCCTGCCTTTTCAATAGTGTATTTGAATTACGTTTGGTTTTTTAAGCTAATTGTTTTTAAGCTAATTGTTAATTAAAATAAGTATACTAGGTTACGATAGACTTATTAGATTTTTATTAGACTTATTAGATCTTTTTAAATTTAACCATAAGTTCTTCAGGTGAGACAAACGTGGAGGCAAAAGGCACAAGGAAAAGATTCTGAGTAGATTTGCACAACATGCCATTGGATAAGATGATGCATCTTCCAACAAGCATTGCTCAAGTGGACCTGGCATTGTGTTTTGGGGATTCCCCCCCCCCCTTTAGTGGTTATCTTATCATTTATTATTTTTGTGCTGTTGGTTTTAATCCTATAATCAGAGTCACAATTGTGAGATGGGCAGCTATATAAATGGGTTGAATAAATAAATATTTCCTGAGCTCTGCAAGTGGTTATTCCTTGATCCTGTTTTCAAGTTGTCTGCAGATTTTTTAACAATTGGAATGGTCAAATATATTTCTGGATTTAGCAGATTTATTCAGTAAGAAGATGAGGCTTTATCCCCCAGATAATTACATGTGAATTGGGGTTGGGAAGGGGTCTTATGTTCACACAGAAGGACAGAAACAACAGGTGAAAACAGGTGAATGGGTGAAAGTCCAAAAGGCTGCTGATATCGTTGGTGAAAAGCAGGTACTTCTGATGCTTGCCTGGTGAATTTTAACCCTTTGTTACCCCAAACAAGATTTCTCTTCTTTTCCTTCTCCATTCCATTATCTTTTCTTCAAACTTGGGGCCCAGCCAGTCCTTGAGTTAGCAGAAAAGTATGTTGGCATAATTTGCAGTGCCCTGATGGCTGAGCTTTATTCAGTCTCAGTGACAAGGCTTGTGAGTGGTGCTGCCCTTACAGTTTTAATATGGAACAATTTAAAGGCAGCAATTGATGGATTCCTCTTGCCCTGTTTCCCTTTCTACTCAGTGTTACCTGATGACAGGAAAAACAATCTCCTTAACTTAAGGTATGGTAGATTTGAGTACCTTGGTAAAGTGCCTGGACAGAGGGATTTAACTATTTTTCATGTTGCATAAGTAATAAGTCATTGACACAGCTCCTTCTACAAAAGTGTATGGGTGTATAGCCTGGTTCCCCACTCAGCATACGGGCTGCTACATTCCTGACCAGATGCAGCTTGTGTACTAAATGTAGACTTATGCAGACAAAGTAGACTTATGCAGAATATTGCAGAATTATCTCTTTGACCATGCTATTTATCTGGACAGTACTAGGACCTTAATTTCTTTTCCCAGAAATGGTTTCTTTGCTTTCTGTAAACTATGATCTGACCCACACCTAATTAGTGGCTTTGTCATTTTGTGTTTTGACATAATAATTTCTAATCTGAGTATACAGTGGTTTCAGTTATTAAATATGGAGTTGGAAAACAGGTCACTCCTGTTGAAAGGTGGTCATTATCACCTCTTATGGTCCTTCCCTGCAATTTCACTTTTCCGGTGGTAACTGACAATTAAAAGCAGCATTGAAAAATGTATTTCTACAAAACAACTAACATTTACTAATATTTTTAAAAATGCTTCTGATTACTCTTTGCAACTTCCCCCAAAACTTCCTTTTTCCCTACATGTTTTTAAAAGAGTGTGGATGGAAGGCTTCTCAAACACAGAATTCTGTTTTCCAAAAATAGGCAAATGTTATTCCAAAAATGGTTTCAACTTCTTGTCAGAGCTGTAAAGATGTAAAGATTTATGTGTTCCCCACCCATCTCTTTTCTCTGGCTGTGGTCTGTTCTCATGAGTTTCCCTTTGAGAAGAAAAGAGGGACAGAAACACTAAAAATACATGGTAATAAAAAGTTCACCATTTATCCCAAGTGAAAGAATAGCAACCATGCTTCTCTTCATGTAGACATAGATCTATGAAGGACCATGCATTGGGTGCAGTTATTCAACCAAGTTCAAATCCAATTGATAGTGGGACCTCCATCCCATATTGTTCCATTTTATCAAGAAAGAGGCTATGGTCAACTTTGAAAAACATCTTACTGAAATCTAGACACACTACATCCACAGCATTTTTTAGTCTAGTTACTTTGTCAAAATAACAATAAGATTAGTCGGGCACAATCTAGTTTTAAGAAACCCCTGCTGGCTTCTAGTACTAACCTTGGTTCTTTCTAAGTGCTTGCCAACCCACTGCTTGATGATGTTTTCTAGAATTTTCTCAAGTATCGATGTCAAGCTGGGTCCACTTTTCCCCCCTTTTGAAAGACGGGAAGAACATCAGCTCTCGTCCAGTATTCTGACACTTCTGTTATACTCCAGGAGTTCTCAAAGATTGCAGTTAGTGGTTCTGAGATCTCATCCATCAATTCCTTTAGCATCCTTGGATGTTATCTATCTGGCCCTGGCAACGTGAACTCATTCAAAGCAGCTAACGTTCTCTCACCACTTCCTTGCTTATTTTGACCTGCATTTCTCTTCGGCTCTCCATGGTGCACCTTCTTACAAAATAGATGAAAAATGGGAAATAAGCAGTTTGCCCTTTTCCCTGTTCTCTGTCACCATCTAGCCATCTTCTCCAACCAGCACTTCTGTTTCCTTGACTTGTCTCTTGTTCCGCACATACCACTAAAAGCCTTTTTCGTTATTTTTAGCATTAACTGCAAACCTCAGCTCATCCTGAGCTGTAATCCTTACAGTATCAGGCTATTTCCTGATATTCTGGTTTTGTTCCTCTTTCCGTTTTTTAAACTTCTTCAGATATAAAATGTATCTTCATATTTTGTTACCTCCCTATTTTTCTAGAGTAGGTGCTTACTAGCTTTTTTGAGAATCTAGATTTGATCCATTTCATTATTGTTTTAGAAGGTAGAGAGGGCAGATCAGTCTACCATTCCATAACATTTCCATCAATTTTCAAATTTAAGATGTGAGTTTTCTTTTTTTAAAAAATATGAGTATTCACTTTTTAATTTTTTTTTCAATTCATTTCCCCAAAATATGCACATTCCTCAATTATTGCTATTCTAAATATCATCTACACCAGCTAAGGAATGCCCAAAGGCATTATTTCAAACATTACGAATTGAAAGAGATTGCATGCAACTATTTTGTCATATCCTCCTTACTTTCATTCTCATCATTCCAAAGTGAAGTAACTGGGGGAAAAAAATGTTGAAAAAAGATTGGTTACAAATAGGCAGTTATGTCCACTGAATCCCTAAAAGTGCTGTCAAATAAGGATTTTTGCAATAAAATCTTCAGAAAGAATGGAGATTGCAATATCTTGGAATAAAATGCATTCTGAAAAAAAGAAGGGGAAAAAATAGTGGAATCTTGCTTATCTTACAACAACAATGACGACAACAACCATAAACATCTGGATGACTGTGTGACCAATCACAACAATCATAATTTAGTCTAAACAACTGGCTGGCTGTGTGATCAATAATAATATAATAATTTTAAAAGATTAGGTGTGTGCGACATCTGTAGCAACTTGCAGGCATAAATACAAATAAATAAATGCATCTAACACCATCAGCACCCCCCCCCCCCCGAGCAGATGTCATTGTGGCACAAAGAAGTGTGGAAAAATGCATTGTTCTTCCTCAGTAGTACGTAGGATATTTCTGAGTAGTACTTCAACAGCAACACCACTATTTATGTTTTTCCAGCTCAGTTTTACAGGCTCCAGGAGCTGACATTAAGCAATAATTTCCATTTGATAAGCTCCATTTTAAAAAAGTGCCTCAATATGGCATTCTTAGTAGAGGGCATGAAAATAAATCTTCCACTCTGTTTGGATTACTTTCTAGCACTAGGTAGAGACAACCATGTAGGATTTTCTACACCATTCCTCAAGTCAATCGTCATCAACATCATCGTCGTCGTCACCACCACCACCACCATTCAAAATGCTCACAAGAAAAATTAACCTTGCCGTTTCCTTTAAATTACATATAAGCTGCAATAGTGCTGAAATGGGAAAGAATTGGAGAAGCAAATGAAGGAAAGTTCTAACCTTTCCATTCAGACATTTAAATAAGTTGTCTGCATTTGAAGGTGAATTAACACAGAAGTAGAAAAGTAGGGAAGGGTTTCTGGTTCCCGGGACATTTTATAGAACGTTCTTATCCTTACACTGGGCTGCCTGTATAAGCCTTCCACAGTTCCTTCTTGGCCCCATCTGACTTCCAAAACGATTGCCTCTATCACCGTGTCAGTAAAAAAGAACCCTAATGAAGCTATGACAGAAGAAACAAAGATGGCTTGTCTCTGGGAATAATCAAGTAATTTCAGCTCTCTTCCCATGTACTGATTGAGAAAGCAGAAACATTTTTTTTAAAAAATCCCCTAATATATTCCCAAATATTAGACACGATTTTCAGTTTCTTTTATCAGTTTAATTCTATACTTTTTTTACAAGTACTTTGTAATCTTTCCTTTTTTCTCCCCACTCCTCCTACATTTTGATGTGGGTTACTGTTGTTTTGATTTTACTGATGGGTGATGGGAGCTTGAAAGAAAAACATAGTTGAGGCAGGTCCTATCACACTTTGGAGCCTCTGGCTATCCACTGAAATGTTGAAAGAAAGCTAGGTGAAACATGCATGTCTGCTTCTCTGCACCAGAGGCAGAACATCTGGTAAGCTGGTCTAGAATATAAAAGAGGAGGATGTTTCATTCTTCCTTCTAAGATCAAAAAACTGTTTTTTCTTCTAGAAAATACTATAATGGAAACTTCTTTTTCCCCAGTGTAGGCATAGATTCATCTTCAGGAAAATACTATGAGTCCTATTTTACAAATTTAAGAACTGAGAGAAGAAAAACTCATATAGCTAGTCCTCGTTTAGTGACTGCAATTGGTTCCAGCAAAATGGTTGCTAATCAACCCAGTCGCTAAGCAAACCATGTGAGAGAGAGAGAGAGAGAGAGAGAGACTGTGAAGATCACCAGTTGCTGCCCTAACATTTAGATAGTTCTCTGGTGAAGGACCCTGTGCCTGACCCATCTTTTTTCCTCTTTTTGCCTCTTCCAAGGATGGACAGATTTCCTGTTCCTGAGCTGTTTTTCTCTAGAGCATAGTGTGTCTCTAAAAAGTGCTAATCACAAGTTAACAAGCTCAGCTCTGTGACCTTAATTAGTTGATTAGAACCTTGGGGTACTACCTGAAACTGACCAGACCTTAATCAGTTTCACATTGAAGTCCTTTGTTGTTGTAAATGTTGGCATTGGTGGCAAAGTTACTTTTTTATCACCATTGTAATTGTGAATGGTCACTATTTAAGGCAGTCACTAAATGAGGACTACATGTACTTTTTTTATGCTGGTCTATGACCATAATAAAAATTTGATTTGATTTGATTTGATTTGATTTGATTTGATTCATACCTTTTTGTCAGATCCTTACTGAACTGGAGACATAAAAATAAGAATTAGTATGTACATTCTTAAAATATTTAACACTCTTGGACTTTATTGCATCAAACTCTCTGCAGTGAATAAATATTATTAACATAGCTAATGCACAGTGATCAAATTTAACAGGATGCATCCTTCATTAGAGTTCGTCAAAGCTGTTTTATGTTAATTTTTCAGTCAAGGCCATTTCCCTTAAATAGCATTGATTTAACAAAAGATGTACTTTAATTTTCTCTTGCATTGCAATAATAAATTAACAATAAAAATTGAATCAATTTATTGTGCTGGATCAATTTATATGCATGAGGAACTACCATCAGTAAACCATATCAGGATTCACTATGAACAATTGTTGGACAACTTTCCCAGTTTTTTCAAAAACATTTGACTAAAATATTGCCACCAAAGTGATAACGATCAAATTGGGTACACTCCCTCCAACTCAGTTTAGAAGAGCTTCAACATATGTAGTCTAATCTTAGCAGAGTATAATCTAGGAATTCGTTTTATGGTTAATTCTTGATGGTTTGTGGAAAAGAAATTCTGTTCCACAAAGATGTCCAATGAGATTAATTCAGTTCATCCTTCCAAAGTTTTTAAAATTTTAAAGAGAACTGATGGTACTTTTTGTAAAAAACTAATAGAAAATTGATGAAATTCTTTTAGTATAAACCAAGCAGATATATACTCTTCTCATATCTAAGCAAATATTTGCTTTTCTGTGTTCCTACCCTACATG